>NW_022198275.1:574540-728305 GCF_009176525.2 Contarinia nasturtii | reverse complement strand
GAACTTATAAGAATTGAATTTTGAAAAGACAAAAAAATGTGGAAATTCATTTGACTTTCAAATTCGTCGTTCATTATTACTTCCGATTCGTTTGTTTTTGCAGAGACGGTTCAAATACCTATTCATAATAACAATACAACCTCCAACCTCTTCTTTTTCTCACACATAAGAGATCTGGTTCATTTCCACAAAGCGCAAACATAACGGTTATTTGGGCAAATGTGCCGATGAATGCATATACCTCGGTCGGGTATTGCATTACTTCCTCTAAACGAACACGTATCGAAACAATTTGATAAAAAAGTTTATTTATCGACGAAAAAAATCCAGCACAAAGCATGTGTTTGGCTGAGGTGCGACCGCATCGTGCTATTATCGTTGATTATCAATTATCGCAAAATCGTGTAGCATCAAAGAAATCCACCAATAGATCATTGCGTGTGACAGGTTGTGTGAGTAAAACGCGCAATTGAGAATAAAACAAAAAAAAAAGACAAGAGCCGATTACACGCAGACAATCATCGCAGCTAGCTGATGATGATGGTTCGTATAAAAATTGTTTGCGCTCGCACACACATAGACACGTGAAAGAGATTCACTTACAGCGGCATAAATATTATAATTAAAAATGATTTTTAGATTGCGCTGTGGTTATTATGTTTGCCAGTGAATGTAAATTGAAATGAAATCCGCTCATTTTATGCAATTGTAAACATCAATTACTTTATGGTCGGTTTTAAGTTGGTGCTGCAATTGATAGCGCACTCGCACAAAAATGGCAACAGTGTGAATCGAGTGTTGGAGTTGGAGCACTTAATAGAGAGAAGAAAAAAATGGTATGAACACAAAAAAAATGAAATGATTAAATGAGTAGTTCGGTTTCAAGAGAAGAAATAATTTTGTGAAGCAGAAGAAAGACATTTTACACCCGATAATGTGGCCAGACAAGAAGTGGATGTGTGACGATATAGCTACAATTGAAAAACCACACATTCGAAAGATCTGTTGTTTTCTATTTCATTCGCTTCTCAACTGTACACGTACACTCTTGATGCGGGCATCTTTGTTAATTTATAGTCACGAATTTTGCTTGCATACACAATTTTCAGCGGTTTTTATTCCGTTCATTTTATTTCAGCGAGCACACATTGCGAGCAAGCGATCGAGCACACACACACATATACATTTTGGCTTCAACATTACGATTCTCTGGAACAAAACGGGCGATTACACATGTGTCTTTCGATATGCATGTGAACATTGGGCCAAAGGAGAAAAGATAAACAAGACGAAAACGAGCAACAACAAAACGTAACACTCACAAAGCCCCAAAAAGATTTATTTGATATGAACTTTAAATCATTTTGCAACACACACACACATTACGTCGAGCACTGAAGAGTTCGCGCGAGCGCGCTCACAAGATAGATCCGTAATTCACTGCACTTTTCCATCGGTCGCAACTGTATCTACAAAAAAGTATCTACGGATCGGTATTTAAGAGTTAAAGAGTTAGTTGTGGCTGGATAAACTTTTACATTTTCATTGTCGGGCCTCGGAATATTGTTGTTTGAAATCAATATAAAGATTTGTTCCAGAATTTGAGTGCGATACAAATTGCATGAAAATAGCAAAAATTGTGATAAATTCCAATAATTTGAAGGTGTTAGAAATAAATTATGATATTGCACACACGCTGCTGCGGAGACCACAGAGATCCACTTTGGCCATACATCAAAATATGAAATAAAATTATTCGCTTTTTTGTGTTGCGAAAGACTTATTCCATTTTGATTGCCATCGTATCAGCCAACCGCTTGTACATCCATAAAATGCACTGCACGCATCCAAAACCGATGAGAATGTGAGAATTCACCTCTTCCTGAACTTTAAAGTTACACACATTTCGCGCCCGCAAAGAGAAGAAGAAGAAGACGGAGGAAAAAAATATATTAGCCTAATTGCATAGCGCTCATTGGCACTGTACCACAAATGAGGAGGAACAAAGAAGTCGCTGGGTATTATAAAATCGGTTGAATGTGTTTCTTCCACACAGAAAAATGTGTTTGGTTCATGTTCCTAGTTCGTTATCGGTGCCGCATATTTAAGCTCACACGTACGTGATATTTAAACAACGGCTATGATGGCATCGTGAAGAAAAAAAAAACGCTGCAGCCAAAGACAGAGAGGGAAACAGAGAACCAAAAGTGTGAGCACAGTGTGCTCGTACACTGTAATTGTTCGTATGAATTGTTATTACAATGAACAAAGTATCAAATTGATTCGGTTGGTGAGAACGGGTGAGAGAGAGAGTAAAAGAGTGGCAATATGACGGTGGTTGAAAGTATGGTGTTAGGAATTTTGTCATATTCCGTGTTTCACATATTTGTTCGATGCACGACAAAGACAGAGAATCGACCAAAAACTTGTGAAAAGAAAAGACATCCAAATCTGAGGCGATTATAAATTCACTGTTCGCCCCGTTCGTATCCCTCGCACAGCATAGCATTTTATTAATTTTATTCGCGTTTCACGTGCAAGACCTTTGACTTAATTTAATAAATAACAAAAATACAGATCATACTAGAACGGGAGATAAACGAAGGCGAAATATCTTTTCTCATTCGCGCTTGTGATATGAATTGTGAAAATGACGAGAATCAAAATCAACGGCGAGAAGAATGTGGCCTGGAATCGAAGAAAAATTCACCGAATGGACTTGATTATTACGAAGCAAAATGCTTTGGTAAATAGTTAATCGCGTGCAAACACGTTTGAATCAGAAAAGAAAAAAAATCTTCATCGATGGATTTCGTAACTGGTTTATGATTCTTGAGAAGTTCACATATTTGGCTTCTGATTAATGCGAAGTTTTTTTTTTGGGGGTTCATTTAAAGGCTTCCGCTAATTTGACACCGCGCTTCATTTTGGCATTTTAACCAAGCGCATATAAACCGCTTCCTAAGTGTATGTGTAGACATTTTACATGTGAAACGTAATATAACGGGTTTCCGTTCAAGATGTACACGAATATGATTTGCGAATACGTTTGCATTTTCGGTGGGTGGTAACCAAAGTACTTTTACGTTGCACATACGCTCGCTCGCTTGCTCTTACTCTGTTTCATAAGTCGTTGGCATCTCTGCTTGCCACAAAAACATTATATTTGTATCCGCTGTGAAAAGCTCACGTATCCACTTGATTGCATGCAGTTTGACTTTTACGATACAATGAATAGCAGAACCAGTATCCAACTATACACATTGATGCTTATGCGTGGAGTATAACACTCAATACGTGCGATTGATAAGGATGACACGAGCATCCCTTATGCTTGCATTCCAGAGGATAAATCGCTAAACAAGGCCATCTGTTAGCTAATAGTTTTCGACATATGAAATTGGCATCGATGCAAAAAAAGAGTCAGTGATTCGACTATTTTGAAATCACTTGTCTCATGAAAGAAACATCACCATCTTTTATTAGCAAAGCAATTTGCGTAAAAAAGAGGCATCCGAATTACTTGACTGGAAAACTGTGTGCAGGATGAGTATGAATACAACATGAATGCCGGCATAAGAGAAAAAGAAGGGAAAAGTTCAATTAATGCGTCTCGCGCGAATTGAAAGTTTTTTTTTTGTGCTCAATTTTTCTTGGCACTCCGACGATTTCGACTAACTGTTGCGACGACCTTCCGCTTCGACTATGTATACAATTTTTTTTGTCTTTCGTCTATTTGCTGTTTACTATGCATTATGAGTAACTTTTCCACTTTTTATTTCATCCAGAGCTCTACATTTTTCCACATTCTTTTTTTTCGTCTCTCTCTCTCTCTCTCTCTCTCTCTCTCTCTTGCTGTCTATCTCATTTCAGTGTAAACAAGTGCGTGATGCGCGCTGTGTTAATATTATATAATCCGTCAGACCTACTCTGTAATACAATTTGTACACGCTGAATTTCATTTTCTCGCGTTCGTTATGTTTTGCTTATATTTTTTGTTACTAGTATGTTCGTTTTCTATCTCTCTGTTTCTCTGTGTCACATTGTTTCCTTTATTCCGAAGAAATCTTGAAATTTTGGGCGAAAAACAGAAGCGGAAGAGAGAATGCTAATGAACAAAAATGCCTGGAAAAAGGAAAGTGCTACACGCAAACAGACACAGAATAAATATTGAAACATTAATGTGCCGGTGGTTAATGACTTTCTGCTTGATGTGCGCGCTTTTTTTCTATCTTTCTCTCTCTCTTTCTCTCTCGTCATCCCATGCCGCTCACGTCTCGCGCTTACACTTGCCGAACATTTTGGAGTTTAAGTGTGTAACACCGTATACAAGGAATTTCATTCATAATTTTAAAACAACGATTTGACTGCTACGAAAGAAAAGGTTCTTTGTTTGCACTTTGGTTTTCTTTTGCCTTGAACTTCTTTGGATCGGGCAAAAGAGCGACATAGAACAGAAGACAACGAAAAAAAGAAAGAGAAAGAGATTAAAATCTGTTTTGTTGAACCGGTTAAAAAAGAGTAACTGCTCTCAGAAAGTCAGCTGACTTATATTCTTGCTGCATTTTTGTATTGAGATATGCTAACTGACGTTGTTGCCGGAAAACTTGAGCCAAAATACCGTGAATAAATTTGCCGTGATAAACTGTTCAATTAATCGAATTTGCATTCATCTAGTGGAGAAAATGTAATATTCTCACTTCAATTGCGGTAATTAAGTCGAATTCGTTTTGATTCAATGAGTGATTATTGTGTGGCGTTCTCATTTATGCCGCCACTGACAAGCGAACGATTATAAGAAACAAAAAAAAAACACCAACACAACGAGGGATGAAAGACAAATCTCAAACGCACATAGCCGCGTTTATATCGATGTCGTCATCGTCCTCATCAACAGCGTTTTGTGTATTTGCATTTCTCTTGTATCGTGCTACGACGATTCTTCTTTTTTTTCGACGAATTGGTGTATATCGCAAAACAGCTGGTTGGTGTTGCTTATTTTTTTTGTCGCTCATTATTTCTTCTTGAAAATGTGTGTATTTTTTTGTATTTTGCGTTTTCGTTGTTTACATATTTTTTTGTAAGCCATCGAGCGCGCGATCTCCTTTTTTTGCACCATTCTTATTTCGAAGCGAAAAAAAGTATATTTTTTATGGTACTTTTCTTTCGGTACACGTTTTACGTTCCGCATGCTCTACATTAGTTCTACAGCCGGCGTGGATATTGCATCTGATTCGCACCGCGTTCCATGATGCCTCTTTTATTTATATTTATGTGGCTCTTGCGTCTTCTCATAATTTTTTTTTCTTCGTCTTTGATTTTACTTTTACTTTGTTTCGAATATTTTTGCATTTTTTTTATGCGTGAATTTATGTATTCTTTTCTCCTTCATTTTTCATGTTTGTTGCACGATAATAATTTGCTGTTTCGTGTCCCAATTCTATATATGTTCAATCGCTACCAGCCAAAAGTATTGAATTAGAACGCATTCGCGACTACTGGTCTTTCCTTTAAAAGGATAATTAATGTGTTTGGCGTTGGATTTCGCTTTTTGGCAATGAAATTGACGACAGCGATAAAAAAACAGATTATTTCTTTTTCTCTTTCTTTATCTCATCCTCCTTAAACTGCTTTTTCTTACTTTTTGCATTTTACACGAGAACATTGAACAAAAAAAAAATACGGTTGCATATAATAAAAACCAACACGGGTTCCCTTCATTCATCAAATTCAGTGATATCGTTGAAAAGCGCATATAAATTGTAACAAAATAATAATTTCAAATTGACAAGCGATATACACGCAAGGTTATTAGTAAAACATGCTTATATGATATCAATCTGTGCTAATTTCAATATAATTCAATTCCTTTATGCTGTAGCATTGAAATCGATTGAATGACAATGAAGGGAGAAACCAAGGCAATGAAATTAGATTACATAATACGAGTTAATTGAAATAAAACAATGTTTTGAGTTTCAACCGAAACCTCTGCTCATTCTAGAAAAAAATTAACTCTTCTTCGGGCCTTTTTATTTTGGAATTAATTATTAAAAAAAAAAATTATTCAAAAATGATCTTTTAAGTGTGGCGATATTCATAAAAATTTCCATTTTTAACACTTCTGTTAAGTTACCTAAACGGTTGTACGGATTTTGCGATATATACATATTTGTGCATCTCTTTCTGTCTATATTTCTCCAAAAAGCTCACATATGCGTTGAATACGAATGCATATGTGTTTGTTTGAATAAGCGCCGATTTTGAACGTAGGTAGGGATAAATGGCTATTTAACAGTGACGCGCGCGCATATGGAATATCGATAAAAACCAGCCGTATTCATACGCCTGATAAGAGTTCTCGTATGTATCAATTTCCACACACGAACGATTATATAAGTCTCGGTCAATTTCTCCATACACACACGTGAGAGCTTTATACTTCTTCACCCCGCCGTGTGCGCAAAAACGGCAACAATATAGTTCACTGTCCCCTGTCACCGATCTTCTCCTTCGTTCGCATATTTCGACCCATTTCTAAAAAAAAACGTTTAAAAAATTGTATTTCTAAAAAAATTTTGCGTAAAAACATTGAATAATTTCATTAAAAAAATTAATGGTGCTAAAAATAAAGAAAAATAATGATGAACATCAAATACGTTACACATATGCGCTTGACATTGCTCACGCGAATATATCGTGTAAGTTGTTTCTCCAGCAAATTGCTGTAATTCCATTTGACGACCGTAAAGTCCATATGAGTACATAAACGAACTAACTACACACAATATATAATCCAACACACATCGACTCCGACGACAAACCGCAAAATATCGCGCACGCACTTATGTATTTCGGAGCGAGCTGCTAACCACTTTGACTCTCCTCTCCTCCGCCTTCATCGGTGGCCGACTGAATGCATGTGTTTGTATATACCCACATGTGCGTGCATGTGTGAGTGATCGAAATAAATAGCGCGACGGTTTTTCAATCCGAAATATAACTATTTCCATTTCCATTCGATGTAAACGGATCGGCCGGAGAAATGCGTTTGTATATTTTGGTTTCAGTTGGTATAAAATTGTCCGAAATTTCCATAAATAGCAATTGTTATCTTTCGACGTTTATGTATTACTGAACGCTGTACGGAATGCGTTTTTTTATTGATGAGACAATCGAAACGAAGATCTATGCACCAAGAAAAACGGAATCGAAACCCAAATTCAAATCAATCCACATCCATTGCGTTATGTGTATACTCTTTCCCTCTTTGCATTATTTGTTAGGTTCATAAGCGTGCAAGTGTGTTCACTGTACATATAGAATACTCTCAGTATTTGGAATTGAATTGACGACATCATTATTGTCGTCGTCGTCGACGCCGTTGTCGGTGTGATTGCGTTTATTGTACATGCGGTTGTATTTGTGAAAAATATCGTTGCGAAGAGGGTTTAAAATTGAATCAGATGCATGAACGGATATGCAGAGAGTATATATTCATAATATACTAAACCAGAGAACATACATGCATCGATACAACGGCAAAAAAGTACGTTATACGACCGAAACGATAATAATAATAACAGCAGCGTCGACTGCTTCACTTCGAATTGCCGAGAGTACTTTTGCTTATTTCCAACTTAAGTTCATCTGTTTCTGGTATGGTTCTGTTGTTTTTGTTGTTGTTGTGCCTCCTAATGCGGCCGCTTTTATTATTGTTTTTGTTGTTTGCTCCGGCAAGCAATTCTAGTACTCTTTTCTACGATGATGTGCTGTGTGCATGTTTACTTACCTATTGCTATTCGCTGCAAACACACCGATAATTGTCAATCTCTCTTGCTCTTGCTTTGTGTACATGTTGTATGTGTGTTTTTTTTTTTTCATTCTGTTCCATCTTTTCTGTTTGTAAATCGCGCGTTCACTTCTTACCGCACACCGACGTCGCTGTTCGCGTAGATCTTTTTAGACCGCGCGCACGAGTTTTTCATATGTATATAATGTGTATACATAATTTGGTGTGTGCATCACGCGTTCCATCCAACAAATTCTCCATACGATTATATATTTTGCGCGTTTCATATCATTTTCCATCCACGGCGGCACCCGCTGTCTATGTAGAAAGAGTGACTGATTTTCGCCTGCTGTTGCTGTTGATGTTGTTGTTTATGTACATTGCACATGAGAGTGTATGTTAGTGGCTGGCTCTGGCTATATGTTGTGTCTGTGTGTTTCATTTTTTACTCTTGTACTGTACATGGTTAGAGTGAGAGATGATATTTGTTGTACTCGAGAGAGAACGCGCGCTGGCTGACTGGTTGAGAGAGTGTGTGGAGTTGTGTAGTATATTTACAATTTTGATGGTGGGACCGGTGACCAGCGCGACTCGAACTCGCTCGTGATATAACGTATTTTGTTTGGCCCATCATATTAGATGTAAACGGACTGTCGCGTTGTAAGGACGTTTGCGACGTGTTGTCGGCTATTCAATTTTTTATTATTATCTCCTCTTGTGTGTATATCTCTTCTCTGCACTGAGTGTATTTTCTCATTCAGAAAGTGTGTAAAGTGTGCTGTAGCGTGTGCATCTGCAACCAATTGTCAATGCAAATCGACGATTTATTCGAATTTGTTATTTTCAATTCCATTCAACTGAAGAACTATACTGTCATCGAGTTTTTGATTATTATTTTTTTTACGAAAAATTTGAACTGAAGAAAACTTTTTGAATCAATTGTAGTGACATGTGTGAATAACGATTCTAAAAAGTGGACATCAATATAAAATCAGTTAATTTTGACTTGACTTTTTTTGCGAAAACACATCAACTTTTGAAAAAAAAAATTAAACATCTTTATGTTCGGTATAAAAAATTTACCACATTCAAAAAGATAACAAGTGACACAATATTTGAAGGAGCTGAACAATATTTTGTTTTTATTTTTGGATATTCAAAAGATTATTAAAATAAATTTTATTTTAGAAGAAAACAAAAACTCAACTTTGTGCAATAAATTTTTAAATTTGGATTTTATTATTGGATTTCTTTTTCTCGTCAAATTCACGGATTATCTACAAAAAAGTGATGAAATCATTTGATTTTCAAACTGGATTTTACAAAGACACACATATTTTATTTAAATAAGCATTATTTTTCACACATAATTAAAGGACTGCAATGAATTGCTAGCGAATGAACACTTTGACAGAATATTTTAATTCGCAGTTTTTTTTGAAAATCAATCGAAAAAGTTATGTAGCATGATAGAAAATGATTTAGTGCAGTGAATATTTAACGAATTTTAGCGGACATTGGCCAGTATTTATGGATTAATTTCTGTTACAGAAAAAATAATCCAATAAGATTTTTATATAGTCTAAAAATCCGAAACAGATCCAACCAAATATGAATATGAATCATTTCACAATAAGTGAGAATAACGATTATAAACACTAATAACAACTCAAAGGAAATCATTTCGATTTATGTATGCGTCAAAGATAAAAGACAATACGATCAAACCATAAAATTGCATGGTTTTAATGAAGAAGTGAATTATTTGCTTTGTTTTATCAGATAAAGCAACTCAAAGAAAAATTGACTTTTATTTTCGAGGCTGTGAAGTGTCAGATAAAAAAAATTGCCAAAATGAGAATCAAAATGCCAGCCGTTCGAATTGCTCAAGGTGAGACATTTTTAATTCATGTAGTAATTCCTTTAAATTTGTTTAAAATTTGTGTATTCAACGTTTTTCTTTGTGTAACGAACAATTCGATTGATATGACATTAAAAAAAAAATTGTTTCGACAAAAAAAAAACTCGAAACGACTGAAATTCATAAAATTCTTCTCATTACATCATCATCGTTGCTTGTGTTTGTCACCACATGTTTTTTTTCGGTTAGTTTCTATTTTACACTCAAAACTCTATCAAACACCTTTTTCGCAGTATGATTTTCGGTTTCGGCTCTTTTTTTCATATTCGGGTGACGGAAGCATCCTTTTCATTTTCCTCATTTTATTACACACAGACACAACACTCTTTCTCTCCGCAGTTGCTCGATTTTGTTTATAATGTCGGTTTTATTTTGCGTAGTGATACATTGCATAGTTTTGTGTCGTCTTAAAACCCCTTTCTGTTTTCAACTCTAACTAACATTAAGGTTTCAGGTATGAACGAACGAAGAAAAAAAAAGAATTATTTAACGAAACGTTGTTCGGAAATTACATTTACTATTTGCACGGAACTAGTTTAGCTCGTGTTTTTCACGTGCTCTATCTTTCAAAACTCATGTGTGTGTGCGTGCGTGTGTTGTTCTTATTGCATATTACAATATTTGTCGTGCACTTTTTACATTTGATTTACAATTTCCGCTACGAGAATATTTTCTATATCTTCATGTCACAATAGTAATTTAAAGTGTAAACTTCTAATTTCAAGCTAAAACTTTTTAATTAACTCAATCGTCGAAAATTCGTTTCCGACAACATGAATGCCAAAACATTTAAAAGCAAACCAAGAATAAGAAGAAAGCGATAAGTGAACGAATATGAATAAAAGACAAAGGGTGAAGTTTTATCCCGTTTGTTGCTTCAAAACACAAGAATTGCTCAATGGGTTTTCTGTTCCATTTGAAATGCGCGATACAAACATCGAATTCTTTGTGTGAATTCGTGTGTAATATATTCATTAAATTTATCAGTCGAAGATGATCGCAGCCAAATATTTTCGGTGTATATGTATTTTTATCGAGCGCCCGCTTTTGCCACCAAGTTCAAGCAAAGATGAATCATTTTTTCGGCTTCCTTAAAAACGAAGACAGAGCAACAACAGCAACAAACTAAAAATAAGAGAAAAAACTTATCATCATTCCACAAATTTATTGTCGTCGCAGACGGTCGACTTTGAAAGCAGAGCAACAAACTAGATCGAAAGTCTGTGCCATTTCGACGAACGGCACCGAATCGAGGGGGTTAAGAGATGAAATAGTAAGGATAATTTCTTCTTCCTTTTTCAGTGTTGGCACATTTTATGCACCCGTATCCAACGACAAGGAAAAGTGAAAAGAAAATTGGCTGCATGGTTTTTTTTCTATCTCTCTGTGTATATTTTCATCTGTATTGCTCTTTTTTGTCTTCGTTTTTTACATAGAAAATATATATATGTACGCGTATATTCTGACTGCGAAAAGTTAAATTCGCGAGATCGTACGCTCATTTACTTTTACATTATGTAAATGAAAAAGCCGTGTAGCATCGCGCTTTCGGCATTTATCTTTGCGTATATATACAATTCGGGGTTTCCATGTGACACCCATCGTGCTGCTCTTTTTGTGCATGCATAAAATTTTCCGACAAAATGCGGTCGCATTGCATCGATTACGCGCAAACACCAAACAAATTCAGATTCAACATTCAGGAAATGCGCCAAATTTCCAGACTGAACATTCGGTTTTGGTGTCGTTTCAACCACCGACGACTGAAAAAATTTAATTTGCAATTGATTTGAATCGTGTATTATTCAAAAATGTTTATGAGAGGAAACATTTTCTCAAGTGTAAAATGGTAAATCAAATTGAAATTGACCGCAAAGTGCTACTGCAATTTCTTCTATTTGAAAAAAAAAAATCCCATCGATTCATCATCGAAAATCATTTTTCGAGTCATTAATCGATGCGAATTTGCGTATCCAAACGATAATTCGTCAGCGAAAATGTGCAAAATATGATGGTTTTTTGGAACCGTCGATGCGGTGAACATTTGAAACTCGAACATTTTGTGATGTATTCGGTTGAATTGTTCACCGTTGAACACACAAACATATGGTCTCCAAACGCGCAATGCCGTTGCTCTGCCCGCTTTGCTGCTGAAAGACCGCTTAAATTATTCACAAATTAATGCATTTTCGTTACGCTTCACTTTGTGTCCCAAATAAGTTCTTTAATGAATTCGATCGTTGTTTAATTTTGCGTATAAATATTTCTTTTTTTCTACTGTATATCTGTCATATGAGTTGGTTGGGCATCGGTTGCATATTTCGTTTTCTCATTTCAAATATTGTTGTTGGTTTCGCTTGGTTTTTTGAAAGAGTGCGCCCATCTTGACATTCATACAAAAAAAAATTGATTGAGACGAACGTTCTAGAGAAGAGAAAAAATAAATAAACACGAACCACCAAAAATACAGTCGAACCAAAATTATTCAATTCATTTTATGCACATAATTAAACGGACCATAGAAACATGTGGCTGTATGGCGAACGCTTTTCACTCGCTATCTAAATATTTTGCTAATTGCTATCCAATAAAAGTGTACGATTCAACACAATTTCGTATTTTTTTTATCTATACACAGCAAATTCGTCTTTGGAGATATTGTTTACTTTCCTTAAAACATTCTTATTGTTGAGTGGAGAACATTTGTCCATATTTTAGTGTGGTTTTTGTCACAAAGCTTACGCAAGTGTATGTGGTTGATAAAAAATAGCAAAGCACTTTCGCACACTTGTCAATTCGAACAACAGATATCGAGAAAAAAATCGAATTATCAAAGTTTAAATTATTCGTAAAATTCAAATGAGAAAAGTTTGAGCCAAACCGAAATAAATAATTCACACTTCAGAAAAATAAGTCACATATGGACTAGTTGGTTTAGTTGACGTGAACAATTCTCGTCATTCGACCGATACCAAAAATTCGATTTTGTATTCATTTTTTTGTGTGGTTGGTGCAAGTGTTCGGTTTGTCATAAATATTTAATTGGGAATTGTTCTGCAATGTTTGCGGACCTTCATATCATCAAAATAGACAATTGACGTTACTTCGAATGGAAATGAAGTTCAAATAAAGAATATTCGATGTTGCGTATGTGTGCGAATAAGAAATAACCGCCTATTCATCGAAACCATTCGATTTTAGGTCGATACAATGCCGTTTTTTTTCGTTGTACGTGCCTTAACTATGAAATTAAGACAGCAATGATAAAAACTCGCACAAAAACCAAACCAGATTTTTTTTCCCAAATTATGTTGAAACTTTTATCCATTTTAATTGAAATGTACGTCAATTTACTTTAGCAAGTTGACGACATACACCGATATAAATACAAAAGTCAGAAAGAGTAACACTGGTTTTTAGTCTATTTTAATTGCCCGGTTTTTTTGTATGGAAATCGGTTACACGCATTCGTCAACTGATGGAAGACCAGAATGCTATTTAAATTTCATCGCGTTTTGCATGAGAATAAAAATAAAACAATAAAAAGAAAGGAATGATGAAAAACAAAACCAGCAATACATTATCCGACGTAGGTTTGGTTGAATGTTCTTTGACCACCCGCATATTGTTGTTATTGACCGACTTTTGTGTATCCAGTTGTTGTATTGCGCATTGTTTTGCCCAAAGTATGTGTCTTTTTATCTATCTCCTCTCTTCGCCCGTTCGATGGGGTTTGGTATCGTTCACACGAAACGGGCAAGGGCCTTGTGCGTCACACAAATCGCGCAATAAAATTTGTTATATATTCATTTTAATGCTTGCACAACTATAAATTGGAGCAAATGCACTTTTGATTTGTTTTTTTTTCTTTCTGTAATTAAGCATGGTGTTTGCATTGCAACCATGTACAAAAACAACTTGTAAATTCCACGAAAGTGGTTTTTTCAAAGTACGAACAATGTCCAGTAAAACAAACTGTGAATCATTGTAAATGCTTCTTTTCGCAAATTACAAAACTTTGTAGAAAATAACGAAAAAAAAATCGAATTGCCCACTTGAAACATATTTCTCTGGGTGGTTTGTTTGATACTGTCTTAAGTGAGTATACAAATACCCAATCTTAGGGATTAGTAAAACACGATTGTTTGATCAATGATGATTTACCTCGAATAAATAACGTAGAAACCAAATTCACCCAAAGGTGTTCAATATAAATGAACATATACATCTATTTTGTGGTTTATCGCAATCAAGCAAATGTTCGAATGCAATGTGAAAAGGACATATCATACTTCGCGTATAAGCAATCGTATGGCAAACAAAATGTGTATTTGTTTGGATAATTTTTCATATAAAAATGTCAATTGAAAAGCGTGTGGTGAGCATTGATCATAAATTGATACGTCCGACGGGCAATTGGTGTGCGCACCACACCCACATAATATCATTGTTTTTGAAAAGCAGCGTGACAAAAAAAAGAGTCATATCAATAGCAAACCATTTCTTTTATCGTCGATATATTTATTCGCAGGAAATGAAAACGAAACGGTGACCCGGTGTGTTGAAAATCCGTGCAATTGACCGTAGCCTACCAAATGCATAAGCGGGACTCCTTATCGCAAATTTTGAAAACGGAAATTTGTTAAAGATAAGACAATTGATTGGGTTCTATATATCCATAAACCGAATGACAGAAAAAACAACAAAAGAAAAATGGTCCGAAATCAAATAACACATTTCTTGTGGGCTTCTACGTACACCAAATGGGAACACCATTCGAGGTGCTTGATTCGATGAAAAATAAAAGCCGATGTCGTTTAACGCATGTACTAATTATTTATTTATTTGGAACAGGTGATAAAACCGATACATATATTCTGCTCGTATGTATGTTTAAATAAAACAAATAAGAACGAAAATGAAAAAAAGAAACGAAGCCGACATTACAATTACGCATATGCATCGAAGTGAAGGCGATAAGAATGAAACGAAACAACTTATGACTAACAATAGTTGCGCCAGCGCCAAAATCCATTCTCACTGCATAAATACACTCACACGCATTCGGAACAAATGGACGCTGTTTAACATACACAGTTAAATCATTGTTTATTTGTGACAACATTGTCGTTCACACTTGATAAAGGCAATTTGTTCTGTTCTGGTTTTTGTCATTTCTTCTTCAATTGAATTCGGTACGTTTTGAGAGCACGAAATAATGATTATTTCGGTCGTTCTTGTTTGCTTCTTTCTTGTAACTTTGCATAAAAACAACAAATAATATTCGTGTACAATATGACTTGAGTACGGTTACTCTCTCTCTTTCTTTCGCAGTACCCTCTGGGATACAATGTAACTGATATTGAAAAAAGACACATTTTTATCGAAAAAAAAGAGTTGATCGTTATCCACTAAAAAATACCATTAAAAAAACTGTGCATATGTTCCCATATCCAATTGAAATGTGTGTCATGCATGTGGAAATTAGCCACCACCGGAAAGGGCAATTTTCAATACAATTTACGAATGTAAATGAAAGGTAAACAATGTCAAATTACCAAGTGTTGAATGTTTAACCGATAAAAAAAGCGACTATTAAAAATGGACAAATTAACTGGAATCGTTTACACGCTCACGTGGTTTCATTTGCATAATTCATACACCTTTCTTCAAACACACAATGCGCACAAGTAAACGATAAATGAAACCAGTCATCAAGTCATCGTGTGGTCATCGCCAAATAAAGGCGAACACCAGAACCGATTTAAGTGTGTCCATTTGATTCCAATTATTCATAACAATATGAAGCGAAAAGAAAAGAATATCACTTGGACTTGAATGGTGTGTCCATAAGGCGCTATTCCATTCATTGAACGATGACCGCTTGACCTCTCCGGCAATTATCTACAGATCAAAAGATTACACATATGAATAGCGCTGTTAGCAAAAAAAAAGTCAACTGAATTTCCCTGCGACCACTTCAAGTTTGCATCGGAACACCGGTTAGTTTGCAAAAGAGTGTAGAAAATGAAATACCGTCGTCTCTTTTTACAAAAATGACGGTTCTTGTTTACTTGCCGTCAAGAACATTGCTCAATTAAAATAAAACTTTGCACTGAAAACACCGAACAAAACGGTCGGCATTCATTACACTGTTTATTTCCGAACAATTGCACATATACAATCGCTTGTTGCCATTGATGATGACTGCTTGAGTGAATTGAAAGACAGCCGCCTTGATTTTCGTTCGGAACGAGAGGAAAGAAATTATGAAGTGTGATGCATATATAGAAATCGCAACCCTTATGCAAAAGTCCATCTTGATGATTACGATATATTTTTTTTATTTCTTTTGCGCACAAACAACAACAATAACAAGAGAGGATTGAAAAAAAAACCAGCATAATTATGAGATGGTTCAGTGGAAATCGCTTTTGTTGAAATCGATGACGATGTCCGTTTTTACCAAAGAAAAAGAGAAAAGAATGGAAAAACAGCGGCATTTGTATTGATGCTGCTTTGGACATTGCTTTGGTCTTTCGTAACTTATTTACGTCGTCGATTTGGGAAACAAAGGAAACGGCTTTTATACACACATACATTCCATGGCATCAAGAGAATTATAGTCTCTATCTCTCTTGTTCTTGTTTACTCTACCTCTGCGTTGCATTCACCTCGTCGAATGAAGTGAAGAAAACGAGACCTAAACAAAAGGAAACGTTACAAACGAGAAGGGTTTGGTCGCCCAGTTGATTTTCTTCAGTCCTCTGGCTCTCTCTCTCGCTCGGTTCACGTAACTCGAATTACTTTTATGCTTGTACAGAATCATACTCGATTCCTTCTTTTATTCTTTCGTTTGTTGTTGTCTTTCGAATGTTTGTCGGACATTCGGTTTTGTTTGAATAACCAACGTAAATTTATGCAAATCAATTTCAATGGAAAATGAATTTTAAGCACATGAACAACTGTTTTATGAGGGTATGAGCTGTGTGAAAGGGTCACTCTTCGTTAATCATGCACTGCGAAAAATACATTTAGTGTGTGCTAACGACATTAAATGCTTGCGCGTTTAATTTTTTTTTCATGAAAAAATATAGTCACAATGAAATTATATGTCAACCGCGGTGATGATCTTGAACGTAATGAATGCATTCGGAGCCTATTTAATGCTAAAATGTAGTGGATATGTTGAACACACTCATCAGATATTCGGGAATCGATTACAATTTTGATGTATAAATATAACAATGGGTTCAGTGAGTGAATATAGTGCGTTTGACCAGCATAATGAAAAAGGGTTTCGACAACAAACGGAAGTCAGAATATTCACACATACGCACATGACTGTGTCGTTGATTGTACAGAAAATCCTTTAAGCCATTGGTTGTGTTTTCAAATCAATTGTATTTTTGTAATTATTGTGTACAAGCAGTCTAAGTCCGACACAAAGTTCGTTTGCCAAACGGTAATAATCAATCAATCAATCAATCAAACGCCAACACAATAATCGTCTTTTAAATAAATGATCTATACGCGTCTATTCAATAGCCGCCTCTGTGTAATTGATTTGTATCCAATCAAGAGAAAAGTAATCGTTTCAAGCCATTCAAGCGCAAAAATTATTCATCACAATTCAGTGCTAACAAATTACAGATCCAATTCATTTAAAGTCTATTAATTTAACGATCGAATTAATGGTATACAACGAAAACCATATGTGACCGAGTAATTATATCGCCAACGGAAAACCGACACATTCAAAGCGCATAATGGTTAAGACGCAAAATCAAAATTCAATCAAAACAATGTATAACAATGCCAATGACACGACAACACCAAGAAAGTTCGTACGGACTTCACGGTTGACGTTGCCGGTAAAGTGTTTTATGGTTGAAGTCATTATGTTAGACGTATAAAACGCATTTGAAAATGCTCACAAACTCAAAAGAGGGAAAACAAAATCATATGAAGAGTTCAAGCTCAACGTCTAACAATCGTTACATCTTACACAAAAACTGTCATATAAAAACATAACAATTTCTATTGTGTTCTACTTTTGATTCGTATCCAAAGACTCTTCGAGACCTTACCGTAATTTTCTATCGCTAATTCAGGCGTCATCATTCGGTGGCTCACTCATTCATTTTTTCCTCTCATTATGCATTGAAGTAATTTAAATCGAAAAAAAATCCAATTGGAATGTTTGTGCATGTTGGCGTGACAAAAAAAAAAGACTGACAAACATCGAAAGAAACATACTTCTAATTGACAACTTTTCAGTGCAATTTTTTTTTTTTTGAAGAATAAATTCATTACAATCAATTTCATTGAAAAAGTTCGCATTTTGTGTTCTTTTCATTGGAAACCTAATAATATGACGATGAAATGAAAACGCTTACCATCATTATGTTATAGCTGCGATTGTTGTTGCTATTTCCACCTGCATGGAGTACTCTAATTAAAAATCACATCAAAACATGTTTTCGGATGTTTTACACGGTGATTTATTATCGATTCGAAGCGTCTGTGCACTAATTTATGTTTGTGGTAAATTCCAAAGTATAAGTGTTCTGTTTACGCATTTTCTCTCGTTTTCAATTTATGTCCAATGTTTATTTCTGTCGTATATTGCATCGTTCAATTTTAATTCCAATTAAAATCAACTTTTGTCGTTAGTTCAGTGTGTCAGTTGTTTGCAATACACCAGAAGTCCCCTTGTAGCACTCGGATTTTTTCTTCCTCATCCGAACGGTATTTGTTGGTTGGTGGAATCAGAGTCTGAATTTTGAAAAGGCCAATTTTAATAGAAAAACACGAAACACGACTGAAACATCATTCGTATTGGAGAAAATGGATATAGATATCATCGATTCACCGCTACCAGTTTGATTTTACCAGCAATTGCAACAATGTGCAATTTTGAAATTATTGTCCAAAAACCATGATAACAATCTATGTATCGTTGCAATTTTGCATTGTGGCGCTATTGTGGTGATTGTTAATTGTTTTTCAATTCACAAATGTCTGTCATTGTTGTTGAACTTATCACTGAGGGTTATGTGATAAACAACAGTTGAAAAATAGACAAGTTGGTCACACAAATTCACTACAAAGTATTGACTTGTACCATCGCACATAGCCACAGTAAAATGCAAATGTTCACCATCATTCCAATTCGCTAACAAATTTTCAAACCGGCAATGTCAATAGACAAACTGATCACAAAAGCTGAAAATGCATCTGTCATCGAAACTGAACCATGTTTTTCATGATGAAACAAAATAGGAAAACTCTCGGCGAGAATCAATAGAATATTGTATAACACGTTTTTTACCTCTCGTTGCACACCACACACACTCACACATGAGAATTAGGGATCTCTGGCCTCAATGCAACACCGTGGTTTTTAACATGAAAATCACATCAAACTGGCATTTCGAAATTTGGTTTGTTGACAATGTACACGCGGAAATCAGGTACACTCATATTCATTTATGCGGTTTAACCTTTTGAATGGACCAGCATATGTGTGTCTTTTTTTTCCAAAAACTGAACATTCACCCGCTATTTTACTCACGCTAACTCGCTCTCTTTCTCTTGGTTGCATGGCAATTACAGGCAGGAAAACATAAACTGGTTACCAAATGAATATATGCTCAACTCCAGCAACACATCTCATTGTCATGTTGAAATGAGTTAGTGCCCATTAAAAATTTATAAGTCGCTTACGTGCACATTTCACGCTGTTTGTCACATTCGGATGAAATGTATTTTGGCACAGTGTGCATAGATTTATTTTTATTTGTTGTGGGTAAAAGTTTTTCTTTTTTTTTGTGATGTTCACTTGCTATGCATACGCATTAATTGTATTGACCTGTGTCTCATTAGCTCATGTAGCAATTAAAACGTCCAACTGTGTGGCAGAAAAAAGGGCTTAATGCATATTAAAACTTCAATATCGAGAGGGCATGAGATAATTTTAAATGGCATAATTCAATATTCAGCGCGTGAATATTTTTCCCCGGCCATCGAAAGAGGAAGAAAGAGAGAGGATGGGAGAGGGAGGAAGAGAAAACATTCAACGAAGTATGAGTTTTGCATAAAACTTTAACATATATTCAAATCAATGTACATCATGACTTTTCTATTTCGAGCGCTTGTTTTCAAACTCAATTAAATATTAGTTTGTGATGAAATTTATTTTACTCGCTCAGTGTGCGCCATATCAATTATTCAAATGGATTTTCCAAACAATTTTATTTTAATTTCATGCGAAATCATTTTCCATATATTACACTTGACGGCATACGGTATTTTTTTTTTATAATTCGGTCGATAGCGTTTTCGGAAAAAAGCGTAATAATTGGATTGCGTTGTCAGGCGACCGAGAAAAACTACATTCGCTTTACGTTCAAAATGAGCAGGAATGAAAAAAAGCTCAAGATAAAATGTTCATTATGAATGTGCGGTCGACCAGTGTCGAAACGATTCCATAAAAAAGTGAACGGCATACACACACGTTATCACTGCAAATGTCAAACAAAACGAATTCACTTGTTTTGGTTGCGTGCGTGCGTGTGTGTGGTCGTCGTTTTATGTCAGAGAAAGAGTGAGTGAGCGAGCGAGCGCACGACTGAGTGATATGTGAATTTTGCAACGGACACCTTTTGTTCTTTCGATAAAGATAGTCATGGCTTTTCTATTCCATATTTACATTTGTTTACTCTATTACAAATAAAATACAGGGCGATGAGCATATACGAGATAACCACACACAATATTCATACTGAAAAACGATGACGAAAAACTGTACAATTTCGTTCAAAATAATCGGTTTATTAAAATTGGAATCATCATCATGAGACATGCGCTTCACTATCTCGAATGATCGAGAGTACATCATGCATTGCCCGAGTAAAAAAAAACTTCTCATGGAATTTCACTTAAGTAAACAAAACGACTTAATTTTCCATTGTTTAACTTTAAATTAAATTGTTTCGTTTTTCATCGACACTCATCCATTACCAAATGTTTAACGCCACTCGAATCGATGGATAATAACGTATATTTCATTGATTTTATTAATAAATGGTTTTAAAAAATCGGTAAATATTGTCAAACACATGTTGAAAATAATTTTTTATTTGCATTCGATGCTGCGCGAAGAATTCTGGTCCACACACTATTTGTTGTAACGACATACGATCGGCGATGATGAGAACGAAAAACATCAATTGAGAATTCGAGAGGGAGAGAGAGAGAGAGAGAGAAACTGATCTGAATAGATTACAACTTTTATTTGCATAGAAACAGAGGCTTGTCATGAGAAGCCAGAAGGTCTAATGAAGTTGTTTTGGGTCGATTTTTTTTTGTCAGTGTTTAAAGAAAAACAATAATTTCAAAAATAATCCAAAACCATATGTGGCGACTGTTTAATCGACTTGTATATTTTTCACATCAAAATAAAAATAAATGTATTTGACGCTGACCAGTGAAGCAGCTGCGTTTGTAAACCACTGTCTAGTGCGTACAATAACCCGTATATTGATATGAACTGAGCCGTCTTTCGATATAAAAAAATATTTAATATTGACTTTTTGCCTGGTTCATTATTCTCTGTGTCCATTTTAGAATGCCAAATTTCAGCGAAATGGCGATGATTCAGCCAATGAGACACGTGTGCTATGTTTTTGAAGCGAAAAAAAAAACATCGCAATAGTGTTTCCAATCTAATTTCAAGTAGTTTTTCATTGGTGTTCGAAACAAAAGCCAACTCACCAGTTCCATTCAATTGAAATAAAATGCGACCAACAAGAGACGGTAAACTTTGCTTTTAAAAAGTCAAAACTATGAATCTCTCTTTCTCCTGCCAATCTCAGTGCGAACAGAGAAAACACGAAAGCAATCAGCATCAACAACACACCTTTTCTTCTCTTTTTTCCCAACTCTTCAGCGAGTTGGTTTCTTTTCAAAGTAACATTGATTTAAATGAATCGCCATGAGTTGTGAAATGTGATGATGAAGAAAGAGGAAAAAAAGCAAAACAAAACGAAACGAGAGAAGAGAAAAAAAAACCGTACGCCAAATAACAACGACACTAACAAAAAGCAATTCTCCCGCCGCGCATTCGTTCACGCCTGGACCAATCGAACGCCAGAATTCTTTTTTTGAATAGTAATCATCAACATGACATATATAGCCAAAGAGTTGAATAAATAAGCATCAAAGTGAATTTACACACTTTTTTTATACATAGCCCCTTACAATCGGCAACGTTCGGCTCGTTTACCGTAATGTATATATATATATAACCGAAATCGTATGCAAAACATACCATTATAGCAAAATACATTCTCGAAAAATATAAAAGAATGAAATGACGGCAAAGACACGACACAGCGAAAGAGAGAAGGAATGTGAATATAACGGAAAAAAAAACACGAATGAACAAAAGACAAGACTTAGAATGTATTGAGACGAAAAATTAAAAACTGGTTTTTCGAATTAACACAAAAAATTTCTTTGCCGAAATCGACTACCAATTGAAAACACGATCGCCGTCAAGCAGTTAATCGCTTTTGGTTCTAATTTTCGATTTTTCGCTTCATACATAGTTTTACATCTCTGCGGCCCTTTTGCATGTATGTGTCACACAAAATTCGTGTAAATTATTATTCATTCAAAGGCCGCTCGGAATATCTGAAAAATTTCGGTTGAACCGAAGAAAATCGAAATGTACTCGGAATTCATTTTATGACCGAATCTCACAAAGAATTACATTTTTATGGTTCTTTATGTCAGTCGTGGAATCATTTGATATTGTTATGTCATCTCTATTATTAAAGGATTGTATAGAGAGCGGTTTTTCTATAGTTTTAGCGCAAATGACGCAACTATGATGGTGATGATGATTAACTCACAATTGCATGGAAAAGCCATAAAAAAACCTCTCGCTTGCAAATATTTGATTTGACAATTTAAAGATCGCCATTTAAAAATGTCTTACTAATTTATCTTATTTTTCTTTGTCTCATTCATATAGGTAAGCTTCTCATTAGTCATCACATTGGCACACATACATTGAGTGAATGCGTTTGTATAATCGAATTTATCACTGAATTGCCAACAACGAATCGTCGGTCGCGTTAACGGTTTAAGAAATGAGGTTTGTGTACGAAAACAAAATAAAAAACGATGAAGATTATTCACGATAAGCGCGAAATGAAGCGCAAAACCCCAAGTATATTAGATACTCGTATGTCTCTATTTTATCATCAAAGACAATATTTCAGTTTATTGTGCATGCGTTCCATTTAACGCAATTTTATTTTATTTACATAACTATTATTTTTCGGAATAAATTAACCAAAGCGAATGACAAAAGAAAATATACTAGAATGAATGATAAGTGGCGATAGTTTATTTGTCGAAATAAAAGTAATTAATTTGAATTGAAATGGTAAATTGGAGTATGGTTCATAATTTTATTGTGCCGAATATACTAAAAAAAGCCCCGAAGTTTGTTTGATCGAATTAAAATAAATAAAAGCAGGTGAATTGAAATGTCTGACCAATGTTACGGTTAGCGTTCACCCTCAGCTGACTTTGTACGCTTACTACCCATTTGCCCACGATGTTGTTTCGTTGATGGTACATCCAATGTGTAATATGTGTTGCTATGTAAAATTAGCGCATAAACAAAGTAAATTTCCCATTGCTATTGCCATTGTTTCTTCTACGTTCGGTGAATATTAGATCGGTACCATGGGCTTCACTCAATAATTCACATTTCATATTTTCATGTCCAATTGGATTTATGGCATTGCCGTGCACTCTACAAATTTCAACTTTGACATAGCGTGCGCCGTGGAATAAAAAAAAACTTCCCAACGACGAATTAAATCCAATCATTTATAAATGTTAATGGAATTTGTCGACACTCACATACATTGGAGAGGTAGAGAAATACAAAAAAAGAATAAAAAAACCCAACAATTTGTTTGGTTTTATTTATTATAAATTTGTGTGACGTAGCGCCCCCATTTTCCAGTTGTCATTGAAAAGAAATATTTATATGTGAGCTGACTTGTGTTTTTTTTATCGCATGGAAATGCGAGATATAACCAAAATAAATTATGAACTTCGATTGATTTGGGTCTTTTGGCCGACTCGGTACCATATACTTATCCATCCAAAATCGCATTTTTATTTGATGGTTTCAGCCTCTGTTTGTTGACGACGTCCCAACCAAAATGACCCGTTAAATAGGACATTATCCTTTTGTTTATCCTTTGTCTATGATAAAGTTCAAGAAAAGGAGCGATAATATCACTCATTTACTGCGCACCACATGATCACACACGCACACACAGGTTCATAGAAAACAAAAATCATCGATCGACCTGCGTGTTTACAGTTGCTCTGGTTTTGTTCTGCGGAAGAAACTGAAGAACAAAAACTGAATAAAAAAAAAGAAATCCGCATCAGTTGACAACGAAACCAATTTCGTTTATTATTTGGTTAGCGCGTTCAAAAGACGATAAACATTACTATCCACACACACACACCGCGCGCTCTGAAATGACGAGAAGAGCAAAAATAGTTCGTGAGAACTAGATGTAAAAGAGATAGTTATCGATTTCACATCGGTTTATTCGACAAGCTTCGCACCGTGTTCCGCCATGGGCTCAGCCATCGATTGTGTGTTAACCTCATACGAATAGGCAAATAAAAACCACCAGAAATTTATATATATATATGGAAAATAGACAAGGGAAAAACTGTCGCGGCAATAGAGAATAAGAAGAGAGATAGAAAAAAAACGTGGCCAAATCAAAGACAAATACACACAATATTTGCATATTGCCAAAGATCTAGAATGAATGTGCAGCACACACACACATATTGTGGCATCGGCTATTCGAGAGATTGCTCTTTGGCGCTCGATTCCAATGAATCGGCAAAAACTCGATACGACGATGCGGCGTGTGTAACTCGGCTTTTTTTCATACTGCTCGCTCTAAATGAACGTATACGAATGAAGAAAAAAAAGCAACAAATTAAAATAATCACATCACAACCGCATTATAAATTATTGTATATTTTTCTTTGGCCAAACTGCTGTTGCCTGATGGTTCGACTCACTTTTTGCTCTGTGCTCGCAGTGTGCACCGAATGAAATATTGTCATATAAATGCTATAGAAAACTTGAAAATTATGTAATAAATAACGCAGACCGAATGAAATATAAACGATCAAAAGAGTATCCAGTTTAATTCGATCGTCCATCGTTGTCGTCGATACACACAATGGTCTTTGAACAACAACAACAACTGAAAGTCACCATTATCAATGTCGCGCACTGTTCATTGTCTCCGTTTCTCTCACTCGTTCTCTCCTACTCTCTCGTTCTCTCCTTATATTCGGGATCAAATCGAGACCGTTTCTGAATATACATGTGTATCCATCAGTGTGTGGCGTCACCGTTGCCATTTATGCAAAATACGAGACAAAAGAGGAAAAGGTTCTAGATTTCGATTATTATTATCGCACTCATATCTTTTAACTCGTTGGGTATTGTTATACCGTTTTGTATATCGTAAATCGTTTCAGTATGACCAAAGCAAGAACCACCGACATTATCACATTAATTTATACCTGAGAAAAGCATTGCCGAGAAGACTTTTGTTTGCTCTTCAGATTTTTCACCATTGATGCACTTACCATTTGCACCGATCAAAGCGAATACAGACAGGCAAATATATATACTCGGTGCAGAACATCGTTTCTCGTTTTGGTAACAATTTATTTGAACAATATTCAAAAGATTAGCGACACAACGAAACCTTTTTTATGTCGCATTTATTTTACGCTAAACATACAGATTGAATAGATCATTTGATGGCGTGACCATAGCAGAACAATAAAATAGAACAAACAACGAAAGAGTCCAACGTGAGAAATCTGAACGAAAAGGATTGATACACAATTCCAAATCAAAATTTCCAATGAAGTTGATTTATTTCATTTTAAATACTTCCTCAAACAAATGACCCACCCAAATTCAATAAATCACAATTTGGTCAGAATAAATTTTGCACGAAATTGAAAGACCAAAAATGAAACAAAGTAATTCATCTCATTGTGAGTCCTTTGTTTGTCACCGAAAACACAGTGAATTTCTATACAAATAGATCACATCGAAAATAGAGAGAGAGACTATTTAACGGTAAATGTGTGCACAGTATGAGTATGGTTTTCCGTTCGAATAATAACAACAACAGATAATATTTGAAGAGGAAAAAAAGGAAAAACAGAGAAGGAAAATGGATACAGCACCTGTTAAAAGTTCCCATGGTTGTCGGCGTGCAACTGTGAATGTGATGCATGGCCATGGACTACTACATACAACACACAGAAGCATCAACCGTTTTAAAATGGTTCGTCATTATATTCATTTTCGGCTTAGCCGCAATTGACCTGAAAAACGGAATCAAATGCCAAATCAAAAACTGTACTACATTTTGATGTGTTTAAGGTCAAATGAAAGACACGAATGAATGGGCGTAATGAAAAGGAAGAAATAAAAGGAGAAAACGCGCACAGAGACGAAAACAGATTTTGTACAATGATTTTAGAACATGAAATCCCATTTTTGGTCTATAACAAAAACGCTAAATACGAACGAGAAGACATGGCCATATGGTTCTTATTTTCAATCATGATCGATGTGAAAGATTCCATTTGGATACTCAGAATGAAAAAAATACGCACATCGTTTATACTCATTTTTTTATGTAAACCACATTATTTTTTGAATTTTATGACCTCTTCAGCCAGCGACATGAAAATTCATGTGTAAATGTACACTAAGCGGTCGAATGAAGTGAGGGCGGCCAAACGACAAACAAAATGCTCTTTTGCACTTCATCATAAAAATACTTAAATTACATGTTTTTCGTCGTCGTTGTTATTTTGTGTTCGTGTGAGAATATTTATTTATTCAATTTATCCGTGTCCCAATGCGACCGATATTGATCTCTCTCTCTCTCTCTCTCTCGGCACTAGATAAGTATAAGGATTTAAAATAAAATACAACCAAAACTGAACAAGGGTCATTTTTGACCTGTTGCAGTTTGTTTTCTCACCAAAGAAGAAGCACATCATTTTTATCCTTGCTTCATATCATCCAGTTATTTAACTTAAATATTCTCTCTTTTTTTTTTCGTTTTAAGAATGTTACTTGTGTTTTACTGTTATCCTCTCTTTCTCATTCTACGGTCCGAATTCCCGAGACAAATTGAAAAACCAAATACGGATCAAATTTAACAAGATTCTCTTCTTTCTCTATCTCGGTTAAACATGGAAGCAAACATCATACATCAAAGCAAAGTAGGAACCGAGGAAAATACCAAAGACCATATCGAATAGAAATAATCACATTTGATGTATTTTGTGAGTGAATTAGATATGTCGGATATTTAATCTTTATGGTCATTATATTTCGTTTTGCTCTCTATTTCTTTTACATATTTTGTTTCAAGTGGCTACATTTTTTGGTGCGTAATTCATCAACATTTTAATGCACTAGCTTCAGAATTTCATCATTTTTCAGTTTATAATATTAATAGTTGGTTATGTCATGAAGTAATAAAAGGCAGTGTAAGATTTAATGCTAAAATTGTCCAATTTTAATGTAAATTCCACATCATATCCAGTCACATATCCAAAAAGTATATACATTGTACAAACATTTAATTCACCATTGTTTGGTGTAATTTTGCTGCCCAGGATAATGTCGCGTTGGTTAAATTGCGTGCATGAATTGTGAGCGATTTCCATGTTACACAATACGATGCATGTTAAACAAAATTGTGGCCGTGTGAAGATGATGAACAGTGAGAAAATGCCTCGTGCAAGTAGTAATTAATAAAAAAAAACTATGAATTGATTTAGAGCGTTTTCTCTCTCGCTAAGACAATGCGCAAGCCCACTGCCAAAAGACTGAGCTAATTTCCAAATCAAAGTGCAAAGACAAAGAGAAATTAAAACACGTCGAAGAGGCATGCGTGTGGAAAAAAACATACACACAAAACAAAAATTTCCATCTTTCAAAATGGCATGTAAAGTCAGTTCAATCATTCTTGCGCATGTTTCCTCAATTTTTACTGTTAGCCGGTCGTGCGCATGAACAATAGTCTTTGTATGTGCATTTTCGCTGCATCATCAGCGATTAAAAATCTGTGTGTTCTCATCTAATGCAAATTGAAATGCATCCAGTGCATGTGAAATGTAACTTGTGTGTGTGTGTGCGGTCATTAAGTCAGCGAAGTAATTTCATTTGAACTTTGATGCTGCTGCTTGCTGCTGTTAAACACACGACGGTCGAAATGATGTGCATAATGTCAGCGTTGCATGCAATCGCATTTTAAATGTGCGCTTAATTTGTGTCTACGGCGCTTCACATTCATAAAATCATTAATAAACAAATCATTGTATCGTTTACATGATGGGAAAAAAAGAAGAAATGCATCACACATACACACACGAAAGATGCAAAGAGCGACCTGTCTTGCCAACTTTGTGCTCATGATGATAATGAGTGTAACGTTAAAATTAGCGGGTGTTAAAATATTACTGGCAACGAAAGGATCGATTCGCATTCAAAAGAGTGAGACGAAACAGAAGAGAAGAAAAAAATTACGATGCGAATAAATAGAAACAACAAAAAACAAAGGCTATTTTATGCGAGAGAAAGAAAAAGAGTAAGAGCGAGTTTGCATTATAATTATCCAATAGTGCAACTGCGCGAAATGCATTTCGTATCGAATTCCCGTGGCGAACTTATTCATTTGTCTTAATTTGGTCATGAAACGAATCTCTTTTTAGCCAAACAGTAACAAGTTACACATACAGTGCTGTCAGTCGTTGCATGTAGCGAGAGAGAGAGTAGAGTCGAATCAGCAGCCAACGACATTAAAATGCAGAAAAGCAACAGTTCAGAAAAGTTGTAACACTGAAAAAGACGACGTAATACGGAAAACAACGAATGAGAGAACATAAAGAAATTGGATGCGAATAGAAGAGACAAACGAACGAACGACGAAAAAAATAATACAGTTGAGAATCAAAAGAAAAGAAAAATGCATACGAAAAATCGTACGGCCGCTCGCATGAATGTGCGAAGAAGAGCAGAGCGAGTTGTAATGCGCGCGAGTTACTTGAAAAGTGTACACAATTCAAATGTGATTATTATGTGTGATGCCAAGTTGTGGAAGGTGTTCGTGTGTAGACATGATAGTGGCGACGGGTTTATTGCATATTTTTTCTTCCATCATTTTCATCGCACAAAGTCCATTTCAAATCTTACACAAAACACTTTGAACAAGCGATGTAAGCAAACCTGCACTCATATCAATTCGACACAAAAATTGAACAACACCAACTACAACGAGCAGCAGCAGCGTGTAGTGACGTTGATGAAGAAGAAGAATCAAATCAGAGCAACAATTGTGAGAATATTCACATCACACAAAGTATATATTCGTCGATGGCATAGACCATTTAAAAAAAAATTAATGGAGAAAGAAACGAAAAAAAGCATACATTGCAATTTTTTAATTGCTCCCGTTGTACACCTGACGAATGCACCAAGAAATACGATTATTTGATTATAACTGCAAATTTTCAAGTTATTGTACTTGCCAAGTGGCCCAGAGGAAACACACAAAATGTACACTAGAATCTTGGGTGTGTGCAGGTTTCTAAACAAAATATCTGAACTTTTCGGAATTTTTCTACGATTTTATGCATCGCCGTGCAATTTAAATGGGATTTGTGGGCCTCGACTTTGTTTTCCATCAAGTCTCTTATCACTTCTTGTTGCGTCTGGCAACTGGCATTGCCAGTGTGAAGCACTAGATTTATATTATGAGAATTTTAAATAAATGGTGACGCGCTGAAAAATTACGATGCGAAGACACACTAATCGTCACATCGACGAAACTCACACAGTTTCCTCTCCATCTCTTTACATCATTCCAATGAAAAGTGATGCGATTACTTGGCATGCACCTCCTATACAATGTCTTTTTTCTTCGCGTATTTTTTTTTGTTGTTCAGTTGCATTTGTGGGTGCAATTAAACATTGTTTAGTTTGACTTGTTTGGTTGCTACTGTTTTCATTTTATTGTTTTTACAGGCATGTTTTCATCGACCGTCGTCGCCGCCACACACACATAAATTATTGTTATCAAATATGTTAATAGAATGCAATATTTATGTGGGTGCGTGTTCATTAAAATTGAATTTTTTTCTTCTCTGTTTCGTTTTTTCGTTCAAACACAGAGATGAAAGAGAAAGAAAACGACATGCACACGAAAAATTGTAACAATAACATAATAGATACAGTTATTCCTTTCCGTTTGTGCGTCCCATGTGTGCATATTCTAAAAAATAACAAGCCGCTAAGACAAATATTAGTAATGAATGCGGAAGAAAAGTTCATTTTTTAACGAAAAAGAAAAAAAAACATCGACCGTTTTTCTTTTCAATTTTCACTCTATTCATGGAACGCATGCGGTAATGAGAATTTTTTTTTTCTCTCGTTTCATTGAAATCCAAGTGCGCTCCACAATTTATCACACTCTGTGGTCTTTCTCTGTTTGTAATCGCGCTATATACATTTCGATTTAAAAAAAAAAACCTAACGGTTTTTACTCGTCTCCATTGTTCAAATTACACGGAATCACGCGCACACATTGCCATTTTCCAAATTGGCAACAAACTATCTTAAGCAATTAGCTAAAATACGTGTCGATTTCCATGGGTGACATTTATCAATTTATACATATAATATATAAAATTTGTTCGATCGATGGAGAATAAGAAGAGAAGAGAAGAAAAAAAAACCTGCGCGCATTGTGATCCAAAAATGTCGAAAAACATTGACCAAAATTATCTGGCAAACAAAATGGAAAACATTTTATTTATTGTGTGCATACAACAACGGACCATATTTGGTGATACGAATGCGGACGATATACTATTTATAATAGCGCGTACATATCGACAAACAACGATGCTCACAAACCGCAGAGAGTGATATATTTGCCAGGCGAAATAAAATAGCCTAGTTTTGCTCATGTTACAATTTCTTTAGGCTCTTTGTAGGTCTTGTGGACGACGACAAGAGAACAAGCAGTGAAGGCACGATAAAAATGTGTCTCATTGCAAAATATATTATGTGAAAATTGTTAAAGATCACTTGGCTCTCTTGTCTCTTGACTGACTTTATTTAGCAAATACGCTCGCGCGCGCACTCACACAACACATGAAAATTCACTGCAATAACTCACAATATTCCGACAACTGGAGGAGATATCGAGCGATCGAACGAAAAAAGCAAGTGCAATTTTTGTCTCCAAATCTAAAAGCCGCATCTGAATCGGCTGAAGAGAGAAGCGAGAGAGGAAAAATCACTGCAAAGCAAAAATCCCAAAATCAATTCATTTCCAATTCCATTTAATTTAACGTGTTCGTTTCGATTACAAACAAACGATTTAAATGGTGCAATACATAAAGAATTCAAATGGATAAAAGTGCAGTTGCGCTCCACAGCTGACGATGAATATACGAAAAATAGACAAAAAGGAAGAAGAAGAAGAAACAAGAAAAAGAAGACAAGCACATTGAAAAAGAAAAGAAAATCAAGAGAGCGCGAAAAATTGTCGCTTTAAAATGCGCAAATCAATGTTTTAATTCGATCGACCACGGGATTGGAAAATGTTCCGCATCGAGTCAACGTTTTGCAAAACAGCACTGTTTCTTAGTCGCGCGTGAAGAAATAAACCAAACTCCAAAAGAGTTAGTTTGGTTAGTATGCAGTTCATTTTGTACATTTCTTTCGTTTTTTTTTTTTGCACTATTTTATGTAAACATTTGACTAGTTTTATTACTCTGATGGGATCAATTCCGTAATTTTTTGTTTCGTTTGTTTTTGTTTCGATTGGTACTTTTTACCGTTTAGTTTTATTTCGATCGGATTTTTTGTTCGTCTGTTGTTGCACTTCATCAACCCAGAAGAAATAGTGTGGTTTTTTCTTCAATTCACAGTGCCGATTTATCGCGCGCGCGCGAACGATACGATGCGTACACCTTTGTACCATTGAATCGTGGAGTTAGTAAAATGCATTGACATATTCACAAGAAAAATGTACCGCTGTTTTGCAAAATCCTATATGAATCGCGATGTTGATGGTGTTTTTCATTCGCATATGTTGGGCCATGCAATGTGCTGCTTCGCTGCTGCTTGGTTTATTTATTCTCATTGCATCTGTGCAGTAAATGCGAGTGTAAATTGTGAATGGTGAGCGCGAATGAGCGCGCGCTTCACTTACAAACAAACAAATAATGCCCGTTGCACCATTGAACTGCTAATTATTTTCTATTTTTCTCACGATCTACATATGTAATGCTTCACACACAACCGCTTCACATGTATTCAAATCAAAATCTAATATCCAAACGCATACACAATCGCGAGCACTTTTTAACTTTGTACATACACCCGAAACTGAAACAAACACACACACACACGAACGCTATCCACTTGAGATGCATTGCACTTTCTTTATATTTTATGTTATTCTTCTGTTTGAAATGAGAGACACTAACCTAAAGAGAGAGAGAGAGAGAGAGAGAGAGAGAGAGAGAGAGAGGGAGAGAGAGAGAACGAGAGAACGCCTAGTTGCGGCGATTTTTACACAAGCAAAAGAGGAAGCACGTTACTTTTTATCACGGTATCCATTTGAATTAAACATGGTTTGGTTCTTGGTTTTGTCTAGGTTTTTCGTGGATGCCAAACTATCGCAAAAATGTTCATATCCGCTATTTTACCGAAAAGAATTCGTGTCTTGCGCATTTTTGCCATGTGTTAAATTCACCTTTTGTACGAGTTAATACCAGTTTCGACAAAAGTGTGAATTGGCCAGGTACATTTTGTATAGATTTACAAAAGCCGATAAAAACAAATACGTCACATTCATTTCGCGTGCACGACGGTCACAACTCAAAAGACTCCATTCATTAGCTTCAGAATAAAACGAAGATATTTTCTTTCTTCTTCATCTAATTGATGGCAACGGCAAATTTCTAACGCTGATGGTTAAATCATGTGAACTTTTTCAAGTGCTTCAATGACTGAAATGTCAGTTGAACAAAACAAAAAAAAATAATCGCGGCCAGCAAAGTGACAAAACCGAGTGTCTGCGAATAGTGGTCGTTGAATCGACTATATTTTTTTTCATAAAGCGGTGTACATGATAGACCACAAATGGTTATGAAGTCAAATGATGCTTTCACAATAGTCATTGCTTTCTTTTCGAATGGAGAGCATAAAATTAAGCAGCAATCTTGCCTTTTGTGTGATGTGACAAAAAGAAGAAGAGGAAAAAAATCGATTAGCCGATCCATGGGAAAATGGTGTTACAGTGAAAGAGTTGGAACATTACTTCGATTGAAATTGAAATGGGCATTAATCTCGACAAATGAGTCACCCGAATATTCGTATTGTGAACGTACTGAGCGCGTTCATTATTTCGTTTTGCTATTGAATCCCGTACATTGTCCATCGCTGCAAAGTTTTCACGATCAAACAACATGATCATATACGCACTTTATTATGATTTTTCATCATACAAACACTAGATCTGTTCAAAAGCATTTAGCTATGCGTTGTATTGCTTGTAAGCAGCAATAAATATACAAAGCAATTCGATTGTTCTGAAAGAGCCCTTTTGAATTAACTCGATTCCTTTTTGGTTGTTGTTATGTTTGAATTCGTTTTCTCATTTTTATTTTGTCCATTTTTTTCTCTTCATTTCACGATATTTCGCATGACAATATGAACAATATGCACATACACCGACACACATATTCACACGACAAAAGATGAGGAGAGAAAAAAAATAAGACATCATCGAGTTCGATTGTTGCTTGACGATACATATAGCATCGCATACTTTGTTGATTTCCATTGTTTGCGGTCGAACGTTATTGTTTTCGTGTCATTCTCTCCGTTGTCGTGACACATTCGGTATCAAGTCCAGTACAGAGCATATACAAAGAGCAACGGTAGTTTACCTGTGTGCACAATCGCTTTGATCTGACTAATGACAAATGGTAAAAATGTAAAAATATTTCACTCGTACAGGCGATGTCATTTTGAGGTGAATCAATTTCTTTCGATCGATATTTTTGATGGGAAACATTCATTTTTCGTTCACATTAACCCTTTCTCTTCATTGAAAGACACAGAGAACAAAAACAGACAAACAAAACAATCTCATCTCGTTTACTGACTCTGCGGACCAATTTCAAATTACATATCTGTCATATTTTCATTCGGGTTTTTTTTCGGAATTTTTTGTTTCTCCTTCTTTGAATGCGGGGTTCTTTTTGTTATAAAAATCTATATTTTGTGGTTTCTTTTCATCGTCAATTTATCTGTCGGAATGCATTTCTCTGTGTGAAAGAGAATCTCGCTGCATTGACCGAATACACTTCCGAATGCTAAGTAGATGCACTTAGGAATTATTATTTTTTGGTGAAAACACACACACACATCCCACCATGGGAAAGTTTCGATTGACCGCAGTGCCGAAGAATGATGATCATTAGCTTTCGGTATTTGGCATGAAAATCTTTTCAAATTAATCCTTTTGATTTTCGGTTCGATTGGCGGTGGCACGAAGTACCCGGCTTATTAATATGGAATATTAAGCATTGCGAATTTGCGTAAAGTATTTGTGGTTTGGTTTCTTTGTTTGGCGGAAAAAGTGTGAAAATTGCTCTTTTGCGCAAATACACATTGGCACACTTTTTCAAAGCATTTATGCAAACGTGAGGACCACATTTTCTCACGGTGCATAAAGATCGAAAATCAATGAATGGTGACCAAACTCTTGAAGAAAAAAAAAACCGTTCATCTCCTTGGAAACACACACATACAAAATGTACCGCTTTCTTATATGGTTTTTTTCCCTTTGAAGCATAGACGCAAGACGGTTTTTATGCGAATTTATCGATTTGAATATACAGATTGTGTGATGATGCCGATTAGAACACCAAAGTAATATACGGAAAGTAGAGCAACAATAAGACACAGAAAGATTTTTGCTACGGTGTCGCCTATACGCCTTGACTTTTTCCGCGTTTACATTTGGTTTGTGCGAAAATCGGCAAATCGAGCCTGTTTTTGCCGTATAAAAAGCGGCAAAAATCCGTTGCATAGACAAAGCGTTTGCAAGGAAAGAAATGCATTTTTATCATTGGATTTTTATCGATTTCAATGCACTATGCATGAATCGATGTATTGGCAAAATCAACGAAAACGATTTGGAAATGTTCCAGTCTTGCATAAAAAAAATATGCTAAATTTTTCTGCTGCGATATGTGATCGGTTTTTTTTCTCTTCTATTTCATTCAAGTTGATCGTTACGCAAATTCAGTTTTATTATGGTTTGGATAAAAATCAGCCAGCAAATTGTATCACCGTTGTGATCGTTAATTGTACTTGTTTCTGTCTTCTTGTTTGAATGTGTGTCGCTTTGCGTTTTTTTTTATTTATTTGATTTTTTTATGTTTTCTTCTGATATTTTTTTTTGTTATTGTCGTTGTACATTTCTTCGAATGGCGTTTGTTTGACTTGTTTCGTAATCGAATCACAGAGATATACTCTCGGCGGATGCGATTTGAAATAGCTGTGTGTGTGGTGCATTGCACGGTTGTCTGTTTGCGGGTGCGCATTTTCTTTTGTTTATGTCTCGCGACCAAATTGGTATCGATTTACTCTCTCTTTCGCTCTCAAATTGAATCGAATCGCAGAAACTTATTATTAATTAAGCAAAAGCGGCGTATTTATATCTATAAAAATGAACTTGTTCACTTTTTTGTATTGCGAGATGCATTGAATCTATCGATTGGATTGGCATTATTCTATGGGTTGCAGCTAAATTCAATGAGATTCAATGCAATTCACATGTTTTGCTTTTCCCTCTCTCTGTTCCTCTATTACCAATTCTTTTCCCTCAATTCGAATAATGGAAATAATAAAATTTTATTTACATGGCCTGATCGGTTGGTTTGCAAAAAAAAATCGTATTAATTTGGCGTTTGGTGTCGTTGATTATAAACAATGTGGTCTGATTTTAGTGCTACTACCTGCCCGCAAAATGGGAAGTGTAGGTGAATACATTGATCCATGCACCACACACAACTTGAAATTCGTAATTCGAAATCGCTCAATGCATTGTGTCGATCCTATCAACACAAATCGACGTAACACAAACACACAAAAGCAACCAGAATAATATACGAAGAAAAAAAATATATGAGCGCACATACACACCGTACAACAACACTTTATCTTCGATTCAATCTGAATCGGCGTATCACGTAAATGCAAAACATACAAGCCAATTAGTTCGATAGTTTTTGCGCATACGTTATTTTTTATTATATTATTATTTTCCACGCGCACACTCTATCCAATGGATTTCAAGAGTCGATTTCGCACACTGCAAATAATGAAATATAATATGCGGCCATTAAACACAGAGAATTCATATTAACTCCGGCTGAAAAATGGCGAAATTTATTTATTTTTTGGTTTCACAAAGTTTTGTATCGCTATCTCTTTCATGGCCTTCACGGTTGACGGAGGCAAGAAGGAAAGAGAGGAAGAGGAGAGTGAGAGTTGGGAAAAAATTTGCGGGCAAAACATAAAAGGAGTTATGTACACACACACATTTTTCAATCGGCGGATGTTTTTGCTTCTTTTGGTAATGAGGAAATCGTACAAAAATTCAATTAACAAGTAAAAGGAATTAAATTTGTTTCCCTCGTTACAAATCACAAAAATTGCACATTCGATTTGACCACATAATCTGAGTATTTCGATCTTTTGATAGAACCGACTATTTATCGATTTTTCATTGAACATAGTCAACTTGACAGTGGAATGACATTCGCGATTGAAACGAAGAAGAGCTTTAAAGTGCTTTAAAATTGATTTACTTGATGAAGTTTGTCACTGGCTTAAGAATAAAGATCCACTTACGTATCACACAACGAATGACGGAAGTCAAATCAAAACATGCAATATTCAGAGCTAGTAATGCCAGCCATCAGCCAGAGCGCATCCAAACACAAACATTTGAAAATGAACAAAATTAATGTGCGCTTGTGTCCGCAGTTTGTGCGATGATAAATTGTCAAATGTCTCATTATTCATAATATTATGTTTCTAATTGACCGCATTATTCTTCAACCCGATGACAACACGGCGAATAGCGCGCTCTCACACACACAGTACCTCGCTCGAAACTATACGCTATTTCCATCGTTAGTCGTGTTCACAATTAAAACAATAGCAAAACACATTTACTTATGAAATGCATTTGCTAGCGGTTTCGTTCATCGACCATCGAAGCATCTATGTGTATCGGTTTATGAGAGTAAACGCAATTGTTGTGTAACATTAAACCACGGTGACTTTGACGAAATTCACATTAATTGAACAAATGTTCTGGATTTTGCTTGTGAGATGTTCTTAAGGCTTTTGCAATTTTATCTTTGTGTTATTTCTCATTCGGTTGTCTCTCTTCATCGGTGCTGTGACGAGTGAACCGGTGCCTTGAATTGTCGTGGCATTTTCAATGGGTATTAGTTGATGTGCCGATTTGCAATTCGAGAGCAACTTCATTTGACGGGTTTTGTGTGTGTGTGTGTGCACATTGTGTTGTTGTGTTGCCATTTGGTTTTATCGTTAGTGTGCAATCACTGAGAACGGGTCTTGGTCACATGTAAAACAATTATTATAAGTAAGTCGCCGCATGTACATTTTTTAACGAACATTTTATTGAATTAAATTGATTGTGTCGGTCAATAAACAATTGGATTCATGGCGGCGGCGAGGGAGCATCGATTGGTGATGGCGACCGCGGGTACGCGCTCACGTTCACACAAAAAAAAGACAAACGAAAAAAAATCCAATTCAGAACAAGAAAAACCGATAGACACAGCACAAAAAAAACGGTTCAGCATGCGAAACATAACAATAGCGCGGCAACACAGTGAGAGCGACAGAGAGAATCTCCTCTAGGAAAGTGCAGAAGTCATTGATGTATGGTCATTTGACAATCTTGCCGATCTATCGATTTTTCTTCGGGTTTTTTTTTTGTGTCGCAAAAGTAAAAGACGAGCTGAATCTCAATACAATCTCATTTTGTGAAATGCCAATTTACATGCAGGGCGCACTTTATTTCTCTCTCTCTCCCTCTTGCTCTCTCGGAAGATTGTTTGCCAATATTCATTTATTTTGTTCGGCGATGCCTTTATTACTTTCGTTATGTTGAATGCACGCGGATTTCAATTACATGTTAATGCATTCCGATGCGGCGCTTCAACGCTGAAGATTGAGTGGACGTGTTGTTTTTGTTTCGTACATTTTTTTTGCTTTTACAGCATATTTTCCATTCGTGCTGTCTATCGATAACATTTCTTTTCATTTATTGATATTTTTTTGCTCTCTCTCTTCATTGGCAATGTCGTCGTCGTTGTTCCCGTCGCTTGCCGCTTTGTGTCTTTGCTACCGCACTCTGCAATTCACATAAATCTCTCTTCAATTGGAATATTCAAAACACTAAACACAATCATTTAACTTTCTGTTCATATGTTTTGTACTTTGGGCTTAGGTTTTTTGTTGTTGATTTTATGTCTTAAGTGCATGTACCAAATGAAGGGGCAGATTAAGATCAGCGGTTGACCGCATAACCATTTCATCGTCATCATATCGAATGAGCTGGTAGAAGAAAAAAAAAACACACAACGACCAACAAACATATAACAGAACAAGAACATTCATTGTACGATCAAAGAGACAAGAACTTACGAAAGCAGTTATAAGACTTGACAAAAAAACGACTCAAACGCATCAGGTATACGAAGAGAAAAAAAAGTCGAACAAGCTGAAAAGTTACCGCCATTTCTTGCTATCCAAGAATAAATGCAAATTAACTTGCAGATAAAGTCAATTCTCACACTTCAGTGAAATGTAAGTTGCTTAAAAGCTTTGTCATTTCGTCAACGACAGTCTGAAAGAGTTGCAGTGCTCAAGTGGCTCACAAATTTTTCGAATTTCTTCATCTTTCGCTCGTTAATTTTGGATTCGAATGTGAAGATCCATTGAATGAATAATAGTGGCTTGCAATTCGTTACGATCGTTCAAATTGATTGGAAAAATAGAAAATCATCGGTTGTTGTGGCTGCTGTAACATGATTGCGTCCATTTAAATACATGGATGGTATGATGATGTCCCTCATTGTTGGCCCATTCATTGAACGGAACGAATTGGATAATGGAGAAACATCAATTGCTCCCATAGATGTGTACAATGCTTATTTCGGCCTTAAAGACCACATTATAATTCATTCCATTGTTGAATCATATGTATGCGAAGCATTTCAACGCGCCGTTTTAATTGCTCGATTCTGTCTTTGTTACATCGGCGAACAATTTAATTGAACGAAAACGTTCGAAAACAAAGTCATCAAATGTGAAAAGAGTAGAAAGAGAGAAATTGAGTGAAAAAAAAGCGCGCGCAGGTACGCGTTCGCCTAATCCAGTTGCGCTCGTGAACTGCAATCCAATAACAAGTCGTAAAAATGCCTTTTATCAGTTGTTTGAACAATTTTCTGTGATTTGCATTTTAAATGTTCATTGTCGTTTACCGTAGCTCAACCAGAGCCTTCACACACACACACATGTAGCGAGACAACATTGAGGCCAGAATGTTCTTGAATGCGTTGTTGGCGCTACCTGATTATGCACGTACAATTCGAAATTCTGTTCCACATTTCGAAAATGCATTACATTGAATGGCATTATCTCATCGCCTTGTGCATACGAAAACGACATGTTGGTGCGCGCTCTCGTTTTTTTTTCTTCACTTCGTTCGTAATTTATTACCAAAAATGTCAGTTACATAATCGGAACACATCCGTACCAGCATCACATGCGACGACGATTAAGAACCAAGAAATTTTTTTTATCCATTTACACCAAAATGAAGCGGATATATTTTCGCAAACTCATTCGTATCGATATTTTCATCAATTTTAATATTGGCAAATACACGGTTAATCTGTGGCAATCGATGGCGAAGAACAACAGTGCAAAAGCAAAAACTCGCCACATACATCTCGTTGCATTCTGTCGAGACAAGTACCCAGCACCCATACACACCAAATTAACAAACACAAAGAATCAAGCAAAAGACAACGAAAGAAGGACAGAAAGTAAATCGAACATCGTTTAAATGTAAACGATTATAAATTACATGTGTCGCGAAAATTGTAAGGTTTTCAAGTGAAACAAGATAAGCAGCCGCATTGAAATATACATACGATTTGCGATTTTAAAATTCGCTGACAAAATCAAACAGTCACATAGCCAGCCAACAATAAAGTAATGAATTGCATGGGATGTTGTTGTATGCAGCCAGAGTGTGTGGAACTCGCGCTCGCGCTCACCAAAAAAACGAAAAGGTAAAACGACGATACGTGAAATTTTAACATTTTCGCTGAAACAGGCAGTTTGTAAAATGTCCTGTTTGTAAAGTAATAGACATCAAATTGAACAGAAAACAACCAACACAAAAGCCATTAGAATCGTCAATTGCGACGACTTTATAATCGACACACACTTGATTACATGTGATGGCAAGCCGAACAGTCGAAGACGAAAGCGAGAGAGCAGCAGAGAAAAAAAAACAAACACGAAAAATGCCGGCCCCATTGAAACACACATGTACACGGCATACTGACGGAACACAAACTAAACACACATTTGTTGTTTGTTGTCACCAAATCCGCGCAAAGACACATTTTATCGTATTCAATTGGGTCTTAGGTTCGAGCCAATACAATTTGTTTTTCAGCTTGTCGATCGATTGTCGCTCTCATTTAGCATAAGCACTTTTGCAAATGAAATGACGAAAGAAGAAAAAAAAAACATACAGCGAGTTTCGACTTAAATGCGAGAATAAATCGCCGCTTTTGCGGCGACTTGTTGACATCGAATCGTTTTCAAATCGCATCGATTTTTTTTTATTGAAGCAATAGAAAATTGCCAAATGACTTTTAGTTAATTAAATATGAACACACACGTTCAGGTTTGATTACATTTGCTGTGAAAAGACTAAGAGAGGGCAATGGGAGTGAACGCGATAAACTGACTACTGACTAATCAATTAAAATGGCATTGTGAATCAAGTGACATTTCGTGTTGAAGTGTTTTTTTTCCTCTGTCAATTCATCCGTAAATACATACTTTTTCAATGGGTTTTAATTACAAATACATTGCCGAACACCAATCGGATCGAACACAAAACATGAATGAATTTTTAAGTTTAAAAAATGTTAAAGCAATTTGCTAATTGCAATAAATCCCAATCATTTTATTGTATTTGCTAATTGCCTGATAATAAACGAAACCTATGAATGGCATTATTGAGGATGGCAATAAAACTTAACTATATTCTTTGTATATTCACCTTCTTCTCTATTTGTTGTTATTTCGACAAAAATGGAGCAGAAATTGTTTAAAGCGATGAAAAAATAAACCCAAGAGAACAAAAATGGACAGTTGACAAAACTAACAAAGACATCCTTCATTGTCGATTTTGTTGTCAAATTCTCTAAGAGTTATCTGCTCGATAGATACTTTGTTTATGTTTGTGTGTGTACGACGCACTTTAAACAAAGCTCATTGTACACAGTAAGTCCGAGCTGGAAATTCAAGTTGTTGGATAAACAAAAATGCATAATGTAGTAGCAGACAAGAAAATCGAAATAAAAACAAAAACCAAAATGAATGTACGTACAGTGAACGAAAGCGTAAACAAAAGTAGAAGGAAAAAAACTTTACTTCGTTCAATGGGATTAATCTTCTTGTTGTTGTCCGTTTTTGTTTTACGGCAACAGTCATTATATGGGCATCGTTGTGTTACTTTATTACTTCTGGTATTAACAAAAGTCCATTCATAACAACAACGCACCATTCAACTTGAAAGATACCATGTCGGATATGCATTCACAGCAACAACAGCAGCAACAGTATCGTATGGCAGACAGTTCGACCGAACTGACCCTTGCGGCACTTACGCAAAAAACCAACGTGCAAACGACACCGCATCATAAATAATGTTGCACTCACACAAGATAGGTGCAAAGAAATTCGCACACAATTTCCATATGAATGAATTTATTGACGAATACAAAATGCAATAACTGTCCAACATTTCAGCACATAAATATGCTGCACATTGCCAAGCATTAACAAACAAATGGAAACGCACAGGGAGAGACAGAAATACTGCATAAAGTTTACGATTCATGCAAATCTTTACCATACAGCAATGCACTCGCACTGAAAATGTTATTCCATTCATGAATCCTGAAATGAACTACGATCATTCGGTTGCTTTATGACGGTCATTTATTTGTTGTCTTAGGCTATCTCTCCTCATATGAGATAAATCGTCTTTTAACACGATTATAATTATAAAGGCATTTTTCTTTCTTTTGTCCTGATGCTTTGAACAGCATTTTTCCTATACTGCATTTTCGGAAGGGAAATATGCATTTTTTACTGTCAAATTTGCATAACTATCGCATTTCTTTTGCGAAGATAACAATGATGGACACACAACTCATATGCTCTTGGTAGTGCGAATCGTAGCCACTTCAAATACGGACAAAAAAAAAGCACCACTATTCTGAACTGAGAAATTGCTGTTGCTGCATTCATTCACTCCTTAGTCTATTCATTGATCATATTTTGGTCATTTTAAAGACATTCCGAACGAAAGAAGTGAAATAAAATCGTTTTTGTTATGGAACTGCTCTTTTGATGATGTTGATGATTCAAGACCGAACGATTTTTTGAACGAAAATGAAAAGGACACAGAGCCAAGTGTTCAACAGGGCAACACAATGAGAAGAGAATCCATCAAAACTTTGAATGACATGACAAAGCTGCATGATTACATCAAATAATGCACAATGCATTGTCCATTCTCGCCCATCTCAACATCCATCCTTCTGATCTCTTGCTCTCTCTCTTCATTTGTTTGGCGGATTCTAATTTCAATTCAAAATCAAAAAGAAGACAGAAAACATTCAAATGAATTTAATTTAACACGCACTGTTTGATGTCCAAGACCAACAAAACAACACAAAACGATTGTTAAATGATTTTCGACCAGACTGAAGACGAAAAAAGAATTGTATAAAAGAGTCCAGAAATTAAAAAAAAAACTCTTGTCATTCTCCATTTGTTCGGTATGGTCTGTGCATCATCGAGTGACACGTCATGCCGCATGGAATTATGATTGATTTTACCTTTTGACATTTATGTAATAACACAATTGATCCAATACTATTTCATAAAAATACAATCGACTCAAATTCTATTGATTATCCTCAAATGTGTCGATAAATGGCCAAGCCTAAAAATCAATTTTCGACCATTTTTATTCACTACATTGTGAAACCTACGATTTTTTTCCTCTCTAACTGCGCAAGAATTGAATTAGACGAAGCCCAAATGAGATTTAGTTTTCTAATGAGTTTGTGGTTCATCACAAGAAAGTTGCATGCACACGAATAATTAATGTTTGTTGTGGAAATTTGCCGTTAATGCATGCTTTAAAACCGTTGCGTAAATCTTTGCAATAGAAAGAGATGGTATGGTGACCGTTAGAATAAATTTTCCTCGGATGTGGTTACTAATGAAATTCCATCACGCAAGAGGAAAACTTGAAGATTTTCTTTTCGAAACTAAACTTTAACATGCATGAATGTGCTTGTTTTAACCGATTTAACAAATCTGGTATGCCCATTGTTATTATTCTACACAATTCTTCTTCAAATCTCTCTCTCACTCCAGCATTGTTTCTATTCCGCATATCTTTACTTTTTTTTCTTGCTCTTCCGATTTAATAAATTACACAAAAATTAATATTAATAAGGAACGGTGATGGGTATAAGCAAACTACAATGTGTTTATTTTTTTTCTCATTCACATCTTGGGCTAGTTTTTTTTCCTCTTCCAAGAATCTCATGTGAAAAAAAAAGAATGTGGTATGAGCACGTAACATGCATGGAACACATTTCAATTTGCCTATTAATTTTAGCGCTCATCTATTTTGATAAAGGTAATGAATAAGTATTTCAGTTGTGCCATCTAAATAAAAGGACAACATCTATGAATAAAAAAACGACAGTCAGAGAATGCATCCGTTGGATGAAAAGAAAAAGCCATGGGCCATAGATCTAACATATTTAAATTGCATGGCATTTTGTTGGTAGATGTTTTTTTGCGCTGAGGGTTGAAAACAATGTATTTCTTAACTAACAACAAATCGGCGCAAACCAAGCGAGATGAAAAGAAAAAAAAACGGTCAGAAAAACTGGCTTGTGCATAAAAAGATGCGATTGAAGAGCGAGAAAAAAATCCCATACCCATCATTATGACATTGATTTACATACATGTGTGTAGCTCGAGCGATTTATAAAAAATACCGTTACATCGTAAAATGTTCCCAGGGTCTGAGACTGAGGCATTCGACAGTAACGACCCCGAACAAAGATGTGAAATGTGCATACACACATTTTTAGACCGAACGACGGAAGAAAGCAAAAAATGAAACAAACAAAAAAAAATGATCGAAGGAATATTAAAAAAATGTACGCGTACACACATCAATATCGCACACTCACACTCGACTGCTTTTTGGGGTTGAGCACAAACGGTACATCGAGACGAAAAGATTGTTCCTAACAAAACAGCACATTACAATCAATGTTTTTAAGAAAATAAAAGATTATGCCGAATTGAAAATGAACATTGTTTTTCTTTCGATTCGGCTCAACTGATGCCGACTTTTTTCTCCCTGTCTTTGCGCGACAAGATCACATTACCATCCGCCGAAAGCAAGGGAATAGCAAACAGAACACAAATCAACAACACATCGAAAATTACTAATGTGTGTGCAATAAGATGCACAATGATCAATCTGAATTGAATAAGAACTGCGAAAGGAAACTAAAACCAACAACGCACATAATCAAGATGAATAAAAAAAAATCACAACAACAAAATCGTAAAAAAAGGAATTAATACCCTAAGTTTTTTTCATTCTTCTCCTTTTTCTTAATTTCACTCAGCGTTTTTTTCGCCCTTCTATTCAATGCGATAAACAAAAATTTAAATTTAAATGTGTAAAAAAAATCTGCTCGTGATTTTTTTTACCCTCGATCATCTTTGGAATAAGATAGCTCTCTCATCGAAAGTCGCATTTATAAAAAAAATGCACACACCAAAAAGAAATTTATTACCTGAACACGTCGCTCTTTGTTCAGCAGCTCATTCGCCTTACCAATTCACGTCCGTTACTTTTTTTGTCCTTTCTCTCTCTTACCGTATAAACCCATTTCGTCATCGTCAATAGATTATAAATTTGATCGTGTCTCTTCATCGTCATACTCGCATCATCATCATCATACTATACAAATGCATACATTACAGTCGTGATAGTAATGAAAAAAGTGCCATTGGGTCGAAATGTGTACGCAGACTTTTTCACTTCGAAGATTTTACCTGCATATACAATTTGGAATGAAATCGGATGCAAGGACATGCGCTATTCCAATGATTATGCGTATTGCAGCCGAATTGTTACCCTCAAAACTATACTCACATATTTCAACCGATCATGACCGTCGAATATTGCCATTCTATTCAAAATATTCGACATCCTTCTCTAACCAAATACAACAATTCTTGTAGTGGTCTGTTTTTTTCGCTCTTCCTGAGGGTTCGTTGAATACGCTTCGATTTATGTGTATACGCTTCGTTGTAACGCATCGACGGCTATTTTTTTTCTCTTCTCTTGTTTTTTTCATTCTGGTAGCGTCGTCGTTTATCCTGATCGAGTGCGTGTGTAGCCGAGATGCGTACGCTTCGACCTCAGTAAGGTTTTGTAACCCAGAAAACGCACACGGACCCTCTTTGCTGTTACTCTCTAGTTTACAACAGAGAGAGAGAGACGACGACGAAAAAAACACATACATAAATTTCGGTCGACCGTACGCATTGCACTGCTGCATTTCGTGAAGTGAGCGACGGACCACAAAAATCACACTCACATTTCGATAACGATTTTTTGTTGGCCTGCTCAGGCTATGGACGATTTTTTCCGTGTCAGTGTTGTTCAGATGTTTCAACGTGAAAGGTCAGCAGCAGCAAATAAGAATTATTTTTTGGAAATAGAATAAAACCATACAACGATCAAATGAAATTTGAAATTTTTATTTTTAATTCAAATAATCCAAAAAGATTTAAAACCAACATCCAACGAATTTTTTTAGTTTTATAATTTTTTTTCCGTGATTTTTTTTCCCCGCATTTCTTTATAAAAAAAAAATATTATTTCAAATAATTTGTTGAACATTTTATGAGATTTTCACATGTATTTTCGGTGAATTTTTCGGACAAGTTCAAAATTTCTGGAAAGAAGAAATACCAAGCGAAAAAAGGAGATTTTTTTTACTTTCGAAATAAGCGTGCGATTAAATAGTGTTATTTATGATTTATAATCAATTAAGTGAGTATTTGTTGAAGCATTTGGCTCAAGTGCAAACATTAATGATGATGTCCGCGAGTAGTGAAGATGCTGGATTTCGTTCAATAACGCGTAAGTCTCAAATTTAATATTTCCCTCCTTGGAAATCTGAAACCCGAAGGCGATTGATATTGGTGTTGTTGCAATTATTATTATTTTTTTTTTGCTGTTTTGAAGCTAACAAATGTTGGCCAGCATTGTGTTAAAAGTGTTTGTGGAGAGAATTTGATCTTGTGAAATTTAAACTGAAAAAACGTGGTGCACGTTGAGTAATTAAAATAGTCTTTCGCCACCGCAAAGCGACGTCATAAATAGATGTAGAACTTCGAAGGCCTCAGATTTTGTGGTTTTCGATTCGAATATCATTTGAATATTTTTCTTCTCTGAATCGTGTGTATGTGTGTTTATGTGTTTCAAATGCATTGCAAAATTATTTTCAAGTCAATAAGTTGCATTCAATCGATTGGCGTTAAATAGTGGCACAAATGTATAGAATGAACTAGAAATGTCGAATCGAAACGACCAAGTGAAAAAAGTGGATACAAAAAAAAAATCATAATAATAATTAAAAAGATAAAGTCCATCACCTCGTTCCATATTCGCCACACGAGCGATTCATTTCATTCGGTTGTGTTTGCTTAGCATTCGATTGGTTGTCTCTCTTGCGATGTGATAAATGCGCGATTTTATGTGGTGAACAATAGATATTGTGTAAAATAACACGTACTCTAATCATAGGGACACAGAAACGGCAAACGGGAATCTATATATCTTAATTGTATCATAAAATCACACAAAAAGCAAAGCAACGATCATTTGCCCAATACGTGTGTGCGTTTTGATTTGACGCTCCGTGTGTCTTGTGTCATTTATTTTTTGTTGTTGTTCGATTTTGTAAACTAGATAACCGAATCACATCTATATTATTTTATGACCACAAAACTGTAAACGGCTCGTTTTCATCTTTACCGTACACATCAACTTGTCCAGATTGTCATTTTTTGGTCTCGCATTTTTTCCACACAAAAAAAAATTTGTTCATTTCTCGGTTTTCCGATTCGGTCATATCTCTGTGGCGTTGTTTTTATTTGATTTGGTTTTTATATTTCGATCTAGTCGGTTTTTTTGTCTGTTTGGATAAATATCCGAAAATAAAAGTGAGAAAAAATGAAGAAAAAGCAAGAGAAAAAGAGATGAAATATTAAAAAATGTGAATCCCAAACGAAAAGCGAAAAAAAAAACATACACACACCGATGATAGCCAACAAACTGATAAACTTTGATAACTTAGACGAAAATCAAACAAAATAAACCTTATTATTTGAATGAATATCGCTCTATATTTACGAAAGAGACAACCAAAAAAATGACAAACTCAAACACAACCGTTGTTTTTAACCATTTCTCTATTATACGCTTTTTATCGGATATTAAATATTCGATGCGATAAGCGAACGAAAAGATAAAGAATCAGCGCCTTTGTATTCTGCTTTTTTTTTATCTTCATATGACCGTTGTGGTTACTCTGGTTACTTTTGGTGCCGCCACGTAAATGCCATATCATAGCACAATTCTGTGATATTTACGATGGGCAATTCAAATGATTGTATTTTTCTTTCCTCTCTGTATTTGCGGTTTAAATTCTTTCCTTCCATTACAAAAACACGATGTCTCTCGCTCGTGTATTTGATTCGAATCATAAAAGAACAATCGTAAAAGTTAATGCCCAATTTCGAAAAATAAAATCAAATTTGCCATTTGAAAAATTTTGCAATTTTTTTATAGCGCTTCTTCATTTAAAACAATTTGATCATTTGCGTCATTTGAAATGGAATTAGAATGAAGTCGGAAACAAGAGCAAATAGTCAAGAATCCGTTAAAATTAACTAACGGATAATGGAATAAGTGCATTTCTTTTTGTCAGAGAACAAAAAAATGAAATGTATGTGTGTGGGAATGAATCTAAACTAAATAAATTAGTTTGATTGCATCTTCTTTGGGGTTTTCAACCTTCAGCTCTTTGATCATTTCGAAAACAATTCATTCTTCTTCTTCTTCTTCAACTTCAACGGTGGCAGAGAGAATAATTAGAGCTGCATTCCGTGCAGCCACTGAAAACGAACGGTGATTCTTTCACGCCGCCACACAAAGGTGATCGTACATAATTTTTGCACAATGATTTGCAATTACCCACATAAATTGCAACAAACAATAAAATGTATCATAAGATTGTCTTTTTTGTTGAGTTACGAGCATTGTGCGTGCATCATGCTTTGTAATGTAGGCCGACAGTGCAACGACTGAATGTATACTGTTTAGAGAGAGAGAAAAAAAACATCCTGGCACAACAAACACAGCCAAGTCAAGTTTTCAGTGACTTGAATTATCATATTCATAAAATGACAACATCTCTGTGTATCTCTTGTGATGATTTCAATATTTGTTCCTGTTTCGTGTGTTTCACTTTTGCCGCTGGTACTTCACGCGGCCCTTGCATTCAATTAAATCATTCTAGTCAACATGAAGACGTTACTACAAATCATCACCACTTTTTTATGATTCATATTAATCTTTATTTTTTTCTCTATCACTCGTTATTCACTTTGTTTGTCCATTTGCTTTCGTGTCCCCCCTCCAAAAAACACAGATCCAACTCTAGGAGGTTGTTTATTCTTTGATTTTTGTCCCGCAATGCGGTGATTTAGATTTAATTGTATCGCGCACCAAATAGACAATAAACATTAATTTTTTTTTCATGTAATATCTTTGTTTGTCCTCAATGTTTTTTTCCCGTCATGTCTTGACTTTGTCGTGTACATTCTCATGGTCATACATTTCGGTTTTATGGAGGGAAAATTTCGAATCGAAATCTGTTTTTCTAACGATACGCCACACCAAAATGAGAGCGTCAAGTATCGTTTTGGCATAATCCCAAAAAAATCCAGGATTCCTAATTGTGGTCGACACAATTTACAATGTCAAATTGGCGAGTGTATGTCATTTGTCATTTGTTCGTTTTGCTTGCTCTTTCTCTCTTGTTTTTAAAATGATAAGCAAAAAATTAGATTGTATGTCACGTTTTATGTTACCTTCTTCGTGTGATATAATCCACACAAAAGCCAAATTCACAGAAAAAAAAACACACATTCATTTATCTAAATTGTGTCTGGCAGTTTTTGTGTGTGTGGCATCAATTCAAATTCATTGATTTATTATTTGTGTGCGCTGCGTTGTTTATGTTTTGTTCAGAACAAATTCAATGGTGGTGGTGTGACCTTTGATGCAACAAAATAAAATTGATTTTGAATAACAAAAACACCTTTTCATTTGATATATATTCAATGCTTAAACCCTTCAACGCACATTCGAAAGATTACATATGACGACACACAAACAATATAGAAATAAAAAAAGAAACAATCAATGATTTCGGAACGAGCACCTTGAACTACATTTTATTCAATACGTATAAATGCATGTGCTCCTCTTTTTTATTTCCACCTTCAACATTTTATACGTTCGGTTACATTTTATTGACGCATTATCTCTTATTGATACTGGGGTAAAACCAACAAAATATCCAAACAAAAAAATTAAAGAGGACAAAGAGTACGTGCCTCATTGCATTTAAAATGCAGGCGCATCCAAATCAATATGACGGTAGTCGTTTCGGTTGCATACAAACTGAAAAACACACAGCTGAACGCTCTATGTTTAATAATTTTCTTATTTTCAACAAACCAAATTGAATTTAATGAGAAATTTCCCGTTACGGCAAAAGAAACCATTAAGTTTGAAGTAAATGTTGATTGTTAGTTCAAGAGGCGTAATTGCAACAAATTTACAAGTAAATTGCAATTTTCCCGTCCAATAAAAACGGAATTTGTGTGCGTGCGAGACACTATCGATATCGATATTGTCATTTGTCAATCGAAACTGCCACATCTCATCCAATTTGTTAGACGATGTTCGTAAATTATTCACATTCATTGCAGAAGAAAATATTCCAATCGCTTCGGTACAAAAAAAAAACGATGGGCGAACGTACAATCGTAAAAATCTGTTGATTTAATATTCGTTGCGGTTGAAGTAAATGTCGATGGTACAGTAAAATAATTAAGCGCAATTTTTGTCTTATTAACCATCCAAATTGCATTTTATCGAAAGAATTGCCACTCATCATATTGTCATAAAAGTCAAGTATCGATGTAACGAACGGGAAACGTCTCTCCATTCCATGGTGATTGCACAATCATAGACCAACCAATATAGACTTTGTAAATATTCCATTTTGGTGTGCATTAATTTTTCTTCTGCAAATTATTGCGATCTATTTTGCGAATCGATAGTTGAGTTCATTACTTGCCAACCATTCCATATATCTATTACAGGCCAGTAAATAAGCCACCAAAGTTAATATTATGCTAAGAGACAACAAAATCAAATCATCTGACGTATCTTTGTTGTGGCAAAAGAAACTCTTGAGCGCACCAAATTGCCGCTACATATCGAGAGATTGAGTGAGTTGATGGCAATCTTGAAATGAAATAAAATACAAATTATTTTCCGTGAATTTTCATTAGCATAAAATTGAAATTGATGGAATACGCCGCGTGAAGAGAAGGAGGCGAAACAAAAGCAAGCAATCAAATTGGCCAATTTACTCAATGCGAATTTTGTGTGTGCGTGTGTATGGGTTCTTGGTTGACAAGCATTTCAGAATTTGATGCATGCTAGTTATGGAAAATGCCAATTCGATTGAATCGCAATGAATTTTCATTGAACTGTGTGCAAAGTATTTGCGCACGATTGTTTCTTTGGAAAGGAAAAAAGTTTCGCCAAACTGTCACGAGCATGTTTCGACGATAGTATCTATATCAGAGGTCGACAATATGCTTTTTCTCCTTCCGCATTTCCAATACTTCGTTTTATAGATTTTTTCGCCATTAAAGACAATGGATAACAACAGCCAATTCAGACCGTATCATTTGATTTGACAATGTTTTTGAGAGCGAGAAAGATAGAATATAAAACGAACAATTGCTTCGAAATTACTACCATTACATTGTATAGTTGAAATGTGAACTAGCAAATGAAAATCCATTTGATAGCGTCCATATTGATTTCCGACTTATGTCTTTTTCGTCTTGAGCACCATCCCATGATTTGGCGAGAGAAAAACATGAGATATATCCGGAAAATATGGTCGCAATTGAAAAACCATAAATTTAATGTGAGAAATACGACTTGGCAAAAGTAGATTTCTGATAGAGAGCGATGGGGAGAGAGAGAGAGAGACCGCGCGATGGAAAGAGACAGAGATTCATTAGCCATCGCCGAAAAAGGAAGACAAGTCCATTACATTATGTAATATTAACTACTTCCTCAATCCATGCTCGATGCTCGATGGCGATTGATACACCACGCGGCATATATCGCTTGGATGCTGTATATGTGATTTCGAACGAAGCGACAGCAGTACATCAAACACATACGGGAATTTAATTTTATGGTCGAAATTGTCTCTGGTTTTGCCCGTTCGCCAAGAACATGCATGTGTGAAAGTTATATCACATTGAAACGGATATTAGAATAGGATGCGCGTTATGGCGAACAAGACATGAAAGAAAATGAAATAACAAAAAAAAAGACAGTAGACCATATAGCTCGACGAACATTTGAAAATACAAACCAAGCGATCTTACGCTTTGATATTGCATGGGAAAACGGAATCTCGATGTCAATACCATATCGGAGTTTTCCTTCATTTTTATTTTCCACTTTCCGATGTGAAACGTGCGCGACACATATTGAAATCAGAGCACGCCGTTAGTATTCGGACGTTCATGTGTTTCAGCATCAATTTTCAGATCTGATTTCTGGTTGTCATATTTTGTGATATATAACTTCCGTCGTTTCGTTCAATTTGAACAGAGCCTTGAAAACTTTGAATCCAAAGAAATCGATTCGATTTTTTTTTGTTCTTGAACATCTGAGAAAAAAACGGTAATCAAATTATTTCCGTATTTCGGACTGTTTGTTAATTTTATTAAAGTCAGCAAAAGTATCCAAAACTTGAAAAACACACTGCCAAACGTACGAATCGAAACATAAAAATATTAAGGGTGAAATTGGTTCCATCATTTTGTTACACGCACAAAAACCAAAAACATTCTTCTCACACTCAACTGACTTTTACAGGCCAATTGTCGATTTCACGTTATTCAAGTAAATTTTATGCTCAACGCATACAACACATTCGTACATTTCATTCATTCTGAATCGCTAGCGACTGCCAATTACTAAATGCTCTCGCACAAATTGCAGAGAGAGGGAAGTCATTTGAAAAAATTTATTATTATCAAACACATAATTTTATTGGGTTCAAATCGAAAAACTGATATTTAGTCGACAGCGCACACTGAGCACATTTATTTTTGGTGATTTCATCATAAATTGCTGGATAATATTAACGCTCGATGCATGCGATAATACTAGACTCGGATAAATTGAGCACCGCTCTGAATTTATGGACTCGATACTATTACACTAGCAATACACATTGTGAGATCTGATTTCAACCGCATAACATATATACAAAATAATCAAATGGAAAATGGTCCATTTCGTAGTTGGGCAAATCCGAACGAGTATCATATTTCTTGTCTGATTCCGACGCAACCATCAACTGCATTATATCTACATGCATTTACTAATTTTTATGGTTTTTTTTTGTGGTCGGTTGATGCGGCGGCCCCTTTTTTTCTGTCGGCGACTGCTTTATTAAATTTGCTCTGGTGGTCAAACTTCCTTTGTTGGCCCAAGTTGCCATTAATTTGATTAGACGGATTTCATTTAATTGCATATGCACTATGATGCTACAATGCTGTTTGGGTTTGTCATTGACATTTGGTCGCTGTTGAGAATTCTCATAAAATAAAGGAAACGAACGTTTGCAATGCAAATTGCTTACACTTGCTTAGCACATACTCGATATTATTCGGTCGATATAAACAAATAATTTTTCGGCATCACCCCTCCGAATACGATTGGCGTGATGCTGTTGTTGTTGGTGGTGTTTTCGATGCACAAAAATTGATTTTATGCAAGGCCGATTTTCGATGATTTACCATCGAAATATTTCACATTTGCGGATTTATGGCAGCTAAGAAAAATGGGCACCAGTAATAATTCCTTACCATTTTTACGAATGTAAAAACTTTCTTTAAACGAAGTTTTCGAAGAAAGGAAGAGGGTGTGAGAGAAAAGTAATGTAGCGAATAGTTAACGAGTTGAACTGAAGTAAATCCATTCAAAGTATAAATAATCCTTTTGTCGTGGCAAATGAATGTGATAATGATTTTTTTTTTTCATTTTTCGCGAAAAAAAGAGTTAAGCTGCTTTATGCTCCTTATGGGATTTTCGTTTCAATTATAAGTTCATTTTGACACGTAAAATATTGCCCGTAGAAATCTCTCTACCGAGTCAAAAGCATAAAAAACAGTTCGATAATAACTACGACGACAACGACGCCAACGACATCATAAAAAAACGAGAAAAAAGTTTGAAAATATAGCTATTCGATAACGAATCGATTTTTACGTATAGTTAAAAGGGCGTTACCAACCCTTATACATGCGCATTTCTTTGACCAATGGTCAATGTGAACGAACTACACATGCATACATACGAGCACCGACAAATGCCGTTGTTGTCACACTTCTTCTTTCTGCGTTGACCGGTTCGTACAGTCATATAAACCAAACACTGGATGGATACACATATGATCGACGACGAGAGACCGACGACGCATACACACCACTACATGGACAGTGTGGTTTCGATTTTGTCTATTCCTTTACTCTGCTACATTATCCGTTCCGCTCACCACACCTCTAACGCTGCTGCTACAGTTGTAGCATACAGTTTCACAAACGGGCACTAAGCCTTGAAAACTACTCGTGAAAAAAGGCACGGGATTAAATGTATTGGTGTTGCTCCTGTGCTGACCAATGCGTATAGCCGCTATAAAATGTGTTCCATAGTATAGAACGTGGGATTGGATATATGTGTATACAGTAGCTAGTTTTACAGTGTGTATCACGACTTCGTGTATCTGTGATGTGCATGTATCTGTAAGTGCCCCTTTAAGATTCGGTTCCATTGTGTGCTGCGAATGTGAGAGTATTTCTTGACACGATGGAAACGATTTTTTTTGTTCCTACCCTCTTCACGATCATCCACATACCGCTCCAGACGAAAGAAATCAATAGCAAAAAAATACGTCAATTGCAGATACACGTGTGTTGAAAGTTGGATACCGTCGACAAAAAAAATCCGCCATAAAAACTGAAACAAAAGTTTATTTTTTCTACCAAAGTTTAAATTGACACAGCGACTACATGTTTGTACATTCTCGCCTCGTCTATTTCGAATCAATAAAATATGCAAAGCTGTAGACTATCTGGTATTTTCCTATATCGTTTTATTGGTTTTAAATAGTTCATTGAAATGAAATGACAAAACAGTGTTTTTACCATTTTAGAATTCATTATTTGGCATACATAATTGCACAAAATAGTGCATTGAATTTTAATTTGCGATTTTTGCAAAATTTCATTTGAAATTGCATTGAAATGTAATTTTCATTTTTGTGGTTCAACCCAAAGTGATAAAACGGGTTTACAATGATATCAAATTATTCTTTCGGTGAAAAATTAAACGAAATTCTGCCAATTGCGCTTGTTGAACATTATTTATTATAGATGACTTCACCGCCAACGCGAAATACACATCGACTGGAAATTTGTTTGAACAATTTTTGCAAAAATACTCTTATTATAGAGAGTATATTTTGACCGCAGATGTTTTTCAACGAATCGAATAATGTGAATTTGACAAAAATTCGTGTGACGCATCGCAAGCATTATTTCATTTTTCGATGAAATTTCCGAATGGATTCATTTAACGTGACGAATGGCCAGACTCATGTTCCATTCTGTCGTCTCTCTCTCTCTCGATTTTGGTTTGCCAAACAATCGCAGATGTGTCAGTTTCGATTCCAAATTGTTGAATAGAAGGTTGGTTATAGTCAACCAAAAAATATTTGTATTGTTCAAAATGAGGGTGGGTCATTCGATGATCACACATGTTGCTTGTGTGGCTTTCGATGAATTACCGTGTAGATCTGAATAAAAAAAATGATATTTCCAAATATTATACCATCAAACAAAAACAGAAAAAGCAAACAACATTGAATACACTGCAAACGAAGTTTTGCCCTTATTAAATGTTTTCGTTAAAGTACAAAAAAAAACTTGTTATTGTTTCTGTTCAAAATTATTTGCTAATTGTTCCAAAAACAGCGGCTTACATCAAACACGGACGAACTGTCGAGCTCTTTTCTCCCATTCTGTTCACATCTTTTTAAAGAGCACATTTATAAAATCATAGTTATGTTTATTTTTTCATACGAGTGTAACAATGTAATAACATTATTTTGAATGGGTATGTGAAAAGCCTGACGGAAAATGAATCCAATTACAGTACCAAATCACTTTTCAACAAACAACATTGCACCTTTATACAATGAGGCTCTCATCTATCGTTCTCGCATTCGATGCGTAATTGTCGTTCAGGATGTTTCGTTATGCAATTTTTTATGCGCGCATTTTTTTCAAATTCAATGCATTCACAAAAGGCGAGCAAGCTAAATGTTTACACACATTCGAAAATGTGTGAAAAAAAATTATAAATCCGTCGAATCTGGTTCACCTTCGATTCACAAAAGCGTCATTGCTCGCCGAGATTCGAGATTTACCATAGCTCGAATGCAATTAGGGTTGCGAAAATACCTTTTAAACGGTTTAAATCGAAAAAAATCAACACACATTTTTTTTTCAAGCAGCTAAAGCAATCACATCGTAAACGAGGCAAAATAATAAAACTCAGAAGTTCATAAAAAAATACGAATCGTTTTTTTTTCGCGACGCACTCTTAGCGCTGAACGCATTGCAAGAGAATTTGGGTTATGTTTACCGTTTTAATGGAGCGGTTTATCTTTGATCCAGTTATATCGGCGTGTGTTGGTTTTGTGCGTTTTTCCCTTGTTTTTTTTATACATGTCGAGTTAATGGCTCACTTTGAGTACTTGAATGTTTATTTTAGTTTTTCCGGTGCAATGGCTTTTATAAACTATATTCAACGCACAAATTCTTTCTCTCTTGATGAAATGTTCAAACATTTTTTATAATAAAAAATGGATTCATTCATCTACCCGAAATAATCAGTTATGTGTGTTTCGGGTCAGTTGTTTTGCCGCAAACGAATTATTATTTGGTTCGTTAGCCAGAGTTGATATCCAACATTTTCTTTTTTTTCAAAAAAATGCTCTTTTCGTAGAAAAGTGAACTAACAATTTAAATTGGATGAAAAAAAAGTATGACAAAAGGACAGTTTCGCTTGAGTAAGAATTTACCAAGCGGAGGTCAGATATTGAGCAATCAATTAATAGAAATGTACACAGATCGAATATTATGGGGTGCCGAATGCAATAAACCAATATTGGCTGATGTGCGTGCTAAAATCCACAATAGAAATCGGAATAGCGATTGATTTGGGTTTTTTTCAGCTTGATTCAGATGTCACATCTAATACTTTGGTTCAATAAATGCCCTGAAACCCTTTTTAATGATCCAAAATGACTGCAACTTATGATTTACAATTCATTCGAGAGTGGAATGAAATTTCGAGCATTTGTGTGGCATTCATTCCGATTGGAATCAAATGAAAATGGTCATAAATTCAAACTTTATCTAGATTATTGCTTTTTCTCGTTCATTAAAATAATAATTTTATAGTTGAAAATACAGAAAAGCACATTTATTTACTTGAAAAAAAACCAAAAATGACATAATATTTTTTGAGTCGCGTCAGTGCCAATAAATTGCTTGATTTTATTTAATTTTCTAGATGGAAGCAATTAATATTGAAATTAAAATTAGTCGCCATTGATATTCATTGGTGATTGCATTTCGGATTTTTATCGGCGTATCGAATTGAACAATGTGACATAAATAGCTTGCAATCAATTCAATCGATTCGCTTCGAAACCATCATAATGTGGTGAAAAAATAAAAAGTAAAAACTTTCCGTACGAAAAAGAGAGAAAAATGCTCAGCGAATCAATATCTGTTTAATCCCTTTATCGAGAAAGGGTGAATAACCAATGTCGAATACGAATGTTGGAAAATAAAATCGAGACGATTCTATTTATTTATGACTGAATTGTTTTTGTGTATCGCACACAGAATTCAATTGATTCTGAGAGTTTTCGTTGGCCAAACCAAACACAATATGAAATGTGTCAATTGCATTAGTGCATCGATTTTGATGTAATGCTGTCAATATCCATTCCATATTCTCAATAAAAATGAATGTGTGCTCGTTCGTTCAACAGAAAAGGGGTAAAAACCGAAACAGATTGAAATGGAAAAATTTTATGCAGGCGCAACAATAAACATTGACAGATATGAAATCATATAATGTTATCCAACATTATTTTGAATTGCAATGTGTGTACCAGTTTTCAATATGGTCTAAATACAGACATAGTACACACAGAAGGCGACCGATGGTTAGAGAGAAAAAGAACCATCATCCTTTTGATGTTGAAGTATGTCATTTGTCAAGGTATTCATTTGCAGATCAAGGACTGGCTTTTGTATTGCGAAGCAAATCAATTCGTTTGCGAAATACGTAGTTTGCTGACGTTGAATGCCAATACTCGTCCCCGACTACGTTTTGTTTTCTTTTTTTTATTGAATTATTGTGTTCAGTGCGATGTCCGTGCACAGTCTTCAAATGAAGCAACGCAATTTCCCTCAGCACCAAATAAGCACGAAAAGTTTTCTTTTCTTTTTCCACCTCAAAGTGGCGAATTGCGTTTTTTTTCACCGTCTTGCTTACGTAAACGACGTAGGGAGATTTTGCAAGTTGGCTCACAGACTGGGGCCAACAAGATAATTTGATAAGTATTTTGACGTCAGGGATTTATTAATATCGTTAGATGAGGAGCGCGCCCATCATTCGGATATGCCAATCCACATCATTGGCATTTAAACATGTGTGGTTCATAGCGACCAGCATGCACATACATATATAATCGAATTACGTAATGCCGTCCGTCGAATTCATCGATAACAAACAGAAATCCGTTCATAATTTATTCAGTGGTGTTTATGTATTTTTTTTTTCTTCTTTTGGTATGGTACTGTTTTTCAATTAAACCAAAACCAGTGCAAATAATTCACTGCAAATTACTGTGCACGAACAGAAACCCATCGAATTACTTAAGACAATTCTAAGTGATTTTTCTTCGTTTGCGCGCAAATAAAAACCATCGAAATCGCTTCTAATGAATTGCACCATTAATTTCTTCATTGCTTCATATTATATCCAGTGCCTGGTTTCGATCACAAACACATACAGTCCATGCATGCCATGAAATACCGAAATAGTTAATTCGAAGAGGGTAATAATTATAATCTCGCAGTGAATTTTGTGCCAAATTGTGGCACTTAGCAAAAACCGAACTTTATTTGTGAATATCACTTTCGAAATGATGCGCGACCACAAAAACATGTGAAAACTTTGGAGGTGGTGGTGGTGATTGTACCGCAGACACAATGTTTGTGTGTTAACATTCATTTGTACGATACATTTTTGAGCCTGGAGCAAAATTATCGTCGAATGTGTGAAAATGAACATAAATGCTGTTTTCTAGCCACCACCTCGCGTTCTCTGTGCCCGTATAAATTTTGACATACGGTTTCTGACACTAACGGCCAAAGGGTAGTACTTAAAGAGATTATATACCGTATTCTACGGCTCTCTCTCTCTCTTTCTCAATCTACCGAAGAGTGCCGTTACATTGTACCGAGAAAATTCCGTAAATGTAACATTTAGACATATGGACCAAGTGTCTGTATTTTATTGGATAAGTATTTATATTTTATTAAAATCCACGAGGTTATCCACATTCACAACGTTTGGCAAATAGTTGTTATTTGTGCAATTGGTCGCAACCGAACCGAGCACCAGTTGACAGAAGCGACCCTTTTGTAACTTTTCTATGTGACATTTCGTCCCCCCCTTTCAATTACTGAATAAATATTTGATTGGCTTATATTATTGTGCTGCATTTAACAAACGCATTCACGATTCACCTATATGTGTATAGTTGTTCAATCGGATTTCAACTCTCGATATTAAACACTAACGTCCGTTTTCTCTTTCTCTTCATCTTACAGCAGAATCTGAATCAACAGCAGAACCTGGAGCTATACAGGATATACTAACATGTGGCTCATGTCAAAAAACATTTGCACTCGGCGACATCGTTAAATTCATACAGCACAAAGTTTTGCAATGCAACAAAGAAAATTATGGCCAGTGCTTTCCACAAGGTAAGAATATGTTTTCAATTTTTATTTCTATTTTTCATCTTTGTGTATGTCTGCGTTATAAAACAAAAATCGTGTTCAAAAACGGAGTTTTTTTATTTGTTCTTTTTATTTCATTTTTAAATAAAGGTGGTACAACCGGCGACAGAGATTCAGAAGACGGTAGACCATTGAGTCTTGTGAATCGACGGCCGTCAATTTCAGCACCAATTTCCACACGTAAACCATCCAGTTCATCATCACGTGTACACACACCACCTCTAGCTAGTCCTGGTTTCTTAAGTGGTGACGGTGCATCGAGCACACCAAAACGACTAACGCCCGATGGTAAGCATGCAATTTTTCTCTCTATTTCTCTCTCTCTCTCTCTCCATCATTTCAATCAAATAAACAAATAAATGAAAATGCCCATGTGTATTCGTATCGAGCACACTGAAATAAAATTCCCACATTCAACTGGTCCATTTTTTTTTCGTTTAATTCTTCGCAGATGAAAACGATAACGAAAATGAAAATTCCGAATCAAAACAATCGGAATTGAATTCGTTGGAAAATAATAGCAATTCAGATGATGAACAAAAACGTGGAAATAGCGTAGACAGTAGCAACTGCTTAGAAATTAAACGTGAACGAAATGAAAACAGCGGCAACAGCAACACAAAAATCGATGGAAACGATGGTGAAACCAACACAGTAAACAATGGTAAGTCAAACATTGATGCTTCTTTTAACTTCTCTTCTTCTTCTGTTTTTTTTTACTTTTAAATATGACAACATGTTTTTTGCTTCTAACGAGCGCGTAAATATTTGACGAAGAAGAATTGACCGTGGCAAAAGAGTGACCACTTTTGTTTGGTGTTTTCAAAAAATAAATCATTCCCTTTGATCTTTCAATTTCCCCTCTAACAACTGAAACGATGTCTTCTGTGAGACGTGCGACACTCAATGTTTCGAGTTTGACAAAGTTCCTTTGAAGATTTTCACCAGACATGTATATATTCGTTACAAAAGACAGACAACACAGTGTTTCTTTTGAAAGTGGTCATTTGCAACCCCATCAATTTCATCATATATTTTTCGAAATATACGTCGCATGTTGGCTCGTGGCTATTCATACAAATGATGAAATTCCTCTTTTGCAATGTACAGTGAGAAAGAGCTGAAAAAGGGTTCGAAAAGTAGCCTTTGTCCATTTTTCAAACTTACTGCACGGTGCACCGTCAAGGTATGCACGCGCGCGACCAATTAATGCGAATTAAATATTCACAAAGGTGCTGAAAAGATGTAAATCTCTGACAGTGTCATTGTTAGCAGGTCATTGATGCATACACATGATATTCTCTTCGTAGTGTGCAAGAATCATTTAAGCGAAATATATTATCATAAGCCGACTGTTAGGGGATTTAAGCCAAATTCATTTTTTCTCTCGATACTATGAAAGTCTAATTATTCGAAACGGTTTTTTTTCTCTCTCTCTCTCTCTCTCTCTCTCTCTCTCTCTCTTGTTTTGTATTGAACATATGACAGCATTTTTTCTGCTGTTTTGATTGAATTTAAATGAAAAATATAACCGACAATTTCCAATGTTGTGGTTACGGCAGATTATAGAAAAGAAAAACGGAAATATATGTCATTAGTATCGCCGCACATCTGCTACTGTCGAAGCAATCAACGTTTTTTTTCTCTCGTACAATACCAAATGCTTACAAGAAAGTGAAATCCACAAATCTAAGAACATCTTATGCATACCATTACCATTGTAAAAAATGCATTTTTTCCAAAGTGAAAAAAAACGTTAAATTATTTCTATTTTACAATTCCTGGAACTTTAAAAACACAAGGAAAACACGCGCTGCGCACATTAAAAAGAATCCTTGGTTGTTTGAGTGTGTTTTTTTACCCAAAAGTGTGATTAGAATGCTGTGCGTTATGCTCATGGTGTCTGTACATCACAAGAAACAACATTTATCGCATATAAACAAAAAAAATCTCCGAATTGATTACATAAGAGAAATAGGCTGTGAATAGATAGGCCAGGCGGATGTGTCGGTAGATTTTGAGTGTGTCAGACACAACCATCGCAATAACAAATTAAGTTGAAAATAAATGATAAAATCGATGTTAACGTGTGTTAAGTTGCGCGACCACCTCTTTTCTTTTCATCGAATTTAAATCGATATATGCGGTACATTGAACGTGTAATCAATTCAAATGGCGAACGCAATGGAAAAGACAAAAAAATACTGAAAATTACACATTTTATCATTTAATATCCATTCGTTGCGTTCGTAATTCGCACACCTTGGAATCAATTGTCTCGGTTAAATGTGTTTCTTCTCTCAACCAATAATTAAAGTCTTGAGTGTGCGCCGCTCCATTGAGATAAAAAAGAAATACACACAGCCCACACTCAATATTCACGGCTATTTGTTGCGTGTGTTTTTCAACGTTCGTACGCAATTTTTTCGACTGGTCTTGGGCTCTGCAGTGCATTGTTGTATCTCATAAACACTCTTTGTGTTCAAACATTAAATGTAATGACTCAATCTAAATCATGTAAAATTATACAGGTTACCAAAACAGTCGGCATCAAAAAAAATTCGCGTCGAACATCCACTCACTCACACACACACACACACAGCAAAATAGATGTGAAGAAAAAACGATGCAAATATATTAATAATTCAACAGAATTTATCCAATGGTTTTTTTTGGTTCGTTGTATGTTCATTGTATCTGCCCAAAGTGAGACTGGAGATAAATATATATGTTTTTTTGGTCTCATTCGCATGGGCTATGCGAGCACATATTGCAATTTTTTGATCTCGATTGCAGTGCCGAGTCAGTGCTCTTGATTGTGAGTGAGAGAGAGAGAGATGAGGCGGACGAGGTGTGTGTGCGCGTTTTAGAGTAAATACAGACATTTTTACAATAGCACACAATTGAATTCATTATTTGGTTCATTTATGAGCGCAAAGGAGTTTAAAATCAAGATTATATTATTATTGTCTTCTCTTTTGACCGATCTGCCTGGTGTCATTTCGTTTTTATATCTCAATGGCAATGCACCATAATAGATTTGTGCGTCTCTCTCCTTCGCTCACCTATCTCACCGCTTGCACACCTATACGATTCAATTTTACATGTTTCACAGTTATAAATACAGGCTATTTGTATAATATATCGATAAATGATAAATTCGTTGGAAATTATTTCATGTTAATGATTTTTTATTCCCTTCATCTCTTTACGGTCATATATATAGTGTTTTGTGGCTGCTCAAGCCGCTTATTGTTTGCAATTTTGCGAGCGCGTTTGCGATTTATTTTCAGTTGAATTTTAAATGAGTTCGAGTGTGCACAACCAAGTGTATTTGCATCGAATCGTCATTATACCGACCACGTTCACTTTGCATATCGTTCATATTCAATTCGTTTAACAACAAATATAATATTTGACCAAAGCGCGATTGATTCCCAAATGTGATGGAAACCGTTCATTCAGTCGTCGTGCAGCTTCAATCATTTTCTACTATTTATTTAATGTCAAATGGTGCATTGAACAGCGAAAAAATAAATAAAGAAGAAATTGCATGCAATTCAAACACTTACCACTGTTACGTTATTAATCGCGATTCGGTGAATGGCGACACGGCCGAAGAAGAAGTGAAAAAACAGCAAACCTTTAATAGTTCAAAGCAAATTTTTCTTATTCGGCGTGTCTAAATATGCAAATTAAATGGCAATCGAAGTACGAATTGTTGAACGCAGTAAAATGTGTATTGAGAAATCAAAGCAAAATATGAACGTAATACATTGTTGATAGAAGATCATTTTGCTTTCTTTTTTTTGGACGAAGAGAATGCATTCTGTCGCCGTTCGAAATAGACCAAGTGTTTGTTGATTGTTTTTGTGTATATTTTATATTATTTAACCCGAAAAAAGGCAGCACTAGCAGCTTCAATGGGCCGCAATATGGCAAAGCACAAACAAACCAAATGGGCTGCACAGAGACAGAGCGAGAGCCCAATTCAAATTTACGCGAAAATTTATGATCGCTTTGTATGTTAATTCGTATTAAAGGGAAAAATACGATGATGATGTCAACGCTCACTACATTGCAAATTTATCGTTGGCACAATGGAAACGGAGAAAGAGAGAGAAAAAGAGAACAGGGCATAAATCGATGATCTTCTTGGATCTTAAGCAAGCACAGTGCTCGCACTCGTTCGAGTAAATAAAGTGCTCAAAATCAAGTACATAAAAAATGGGTATTAATGGTATAGAGTGCATAAAGTGTAGCGCGCTCCATCTAAAGCCTCTTTGATTTGCATATTTCTCTTTGGCACCATTGCGATGTGATCGCTTAAATCTTCTTCATACGTTTGCAGAGCACAGTGTTGATCACGCCGCGTTCACAACAACTGACACACAATCAATATGTAATGCACTGTAACATAATATATCGCCATCGTCATCGAATGACGTGCGGTTCTTCTTAAGTAAACATTCACCCAAATGCAGTGCATCAATGTGCTGAAATTATGGTTATTACTGAATGGAAGAGTGATTGCTAGTGATCACCATGCTTAGAATGTGTCGCGTTCGCGCATACATAATTTTCCAGAAAGAGAAACCAACATGATTTCTGACATGAAAGAAAGAAATAAATAAAAAGTTTACTCGTGTTCTTGTGCCTTACATAAGCAATTTGCATGCATTGATTTTGCGCACAGCCTCAAAAGCGTGAATATTTATTCAAATTCCGTGTACGCTTCGGTTTTTTTTTACTATTTTGAAAAGAAAATTGACAAAAAAGAAATACCAAAGCGATTTGTTTGAAATATAATGTTGTTATAGCGCTGTGTACACGAGTGCGCACACTGGTCATACAAGACATATTATGTGTGTGTGTGTGCGGCTGGTTGTTTTTGATTTATATGCATGGCGTGCATTACAAAGGTAAAAGTGATTCTGAACGACTTGAAAATAATTAGCACTTACATCATTTGAGGCGTTGTTTAACCGTCACTTTAATTGCTGTCATTTGCTCATTTGTCAATCGTTTATAAATTAATCATGTGCATTAGCGCATTCATGTCGGCACAAATCAAATATGTTCTATTTCTTAGATTCATGAATCGATCGGTTCGGATCTTTTGCAAATTATATTCTAATTTCACGCAGTAATTTTTGACATTCATATCGGAGACTTATCGAAAAGAGAAATCACAGTGTACAACATCGTCGAAAAAATTTAGCGCATTGCAAATGTGGCCTTTGTGTCAGTCTCTGTCTCTTTGTATGAATGGAAAAGGATTGAAAAGAAAAGTGCCAGATAAAAGGCTCGGTCCTGTTTCGAAGATATTTGCAGCCAATGTAATGTGCAAGCGCCAAAGAAAAGGGTCATTCATGCGGTTTAATCTTTAGTGGCCACTTATTTGTTCCGGTTTTCGACTCAATTTTCATTGCATCGACTACTTTAATGGCTGCATTTTTTAAGCTTGCTCAGTCACCTTTTTTGTTTTTGTGTGTGCTGCATGCAGTGGAAAAAAAACACGTTGTTTATCGCAAAAGCGGATAATTTTTTTGCATTGTTTTTGCGCATTCCGAAGTACAAAGAAAACGGCACATCATACCACACCACCATAATTCCATTGTGTGAAACTGCATTCGTTGACTCGTCGCCGATGACAGTTTTTTTCTTCCTTCTTGGCACTTTTGATGGCTTTTGTTTCACATTCGAATGGAAAAAGTGACAATGAACATTGAAAAAAAAGAAGAAGTCGAACTGAATTGTGGTATCTTTTCACCCTCATAAACAAACACATGCAAAGTTCATCGATATTCGTACTCTCACTCACACTGTACTCTTTGCTCGATTCGTCGGGTCGACCGTGTATTGCTATCGTATCTTGTATACATGCAATGGGCCTTTTCTAAAGGCCATTTGAATCGATAAATGCAACGTGCACACAAAGCAAAGAATACAAAAGGTCCGCTCTTACATATTCACTCTCTTTCTCTCTCTTTCTATCACTCTCATCATTCAATGGCTATCCGGCATTAAATATGCTGAATACGTGGGCCTTTTCCAATGCTCTTTGCTGAGCATTTTTTCTATTTTTTTTCTCATTTCTCGTCTCACTCACTCTCTTTCGCGCTCTTTGGCTTACGGATTTTGCATTTACACAATGCCCTTATGTAAGTGCGGACGGCTTATGCAACAACAAATATGAAGTGCAGCCGAGTTATTAGCAGCAATTATTCATCATACTGTGTGCACCCTCAGTGAAGAGAGGATAGTGAATATGATGCAGTTCTGTGCATTTACATCACATTCAACACAAATGCGAGCTCATTTTTTTTTTATTTGATCGAATATGCGAGCACTAAACTAAAACTTTTGCTTATTTTCTTGCGTTAATCCGATGATGCTGGATTTCCGAGAGAAAAAAACGAGTCGGCAGTAAAGTTTCATATGAATGCGGCTCACTCACATAGGAGACACAAAGGGGTTTAATTGCCTCAATTTAAAAGAGAGACGAATTACGACATTTTTGGCCGATGTTAATATGCATCAAGATTCATCATTGAGATTATTTATCTCAACAATAAAAGCATGCTGTGGTCGTTTTAGCCTCGTTGATTTTCACAACAAAAGAACAAAAACACCTCATTCGTATATATAAAAGCGTGCTTTTGTTTTATCTTAAACCAAAAAATTTTGACTGACACGTTGAAAAATTAACTGAAGTGCTTTTTTTATCGCAAATTAAATCATTTCAGAATCCGAAATTCGAATTGCTTCCAGGTGGCGTTTCCATACGTGAAAATCCATCTGCAAATGTTTAGTGTAATTGACACAAAAAAATTCGATTGGACTATTGTCGAAAAAATAAATCATGTTCGGTAATTCAATTCAATTGATCAATGAAACGATTTTATTTCATCCGGTTTGCAATTTAACGATTGAATTTCTTGAGAAATTCGATTTTCTCTCTAATTGAAATGCGATATTTTGTGCTAGTATCTATGGAGAGAAAGAAATGACCCATCAAATCGAAATGCTTCAAAATGCGGGAAGAAAATATCATATCACATTTGATTAGGTGAGTGAACCATACGACCATCCAATCGGGTCTACTGTTGGCTCGATTGTCTCGGACATTTTTATGGATATGACATTTTAATGTTCAGTATTTTTTATTACGCCACTGCATTGTGAATGGAAAATATTCAGCAGCGCGACATCATTTTGTTGTTATTGTGGTATGTGTATGTGTGCGATCGTTTTTTTTCGGCGCATGCATGCTGTAGTATTATAGTCATAAAAGCAAGTGGTCTTTTATTCTCATTCTCTTTTTCCATTGCTCGCTGTCACATTTCCTTATCGTCTCTGCCACAATGTCCGCATAAAATGCATTATTATGCAATAATAGAAGAAGTTGGTTAGCAAAACCGCAAAACGAAAAATGATTTTCGGCCAAGATAAGAATCTAACAATGGTTTTGCATTTTGAAGCAACAGAAGCAGTTGCACAGTAGCTAAAACCGTAAACCAAAAATAAACGCGACATGCACACAAAAGGAATGTTGGCAATGGCATGCAAATGCTGCTCTTCATCAAACGGGCTACAAATACAGAGAAGACGAGAGAGAAAAAGCACTCATTCACAGTGTGTTCGAATGACCGAAAATGGTCAAAAGCAACGTAATAGCAAACGCGTATGAAAAAAAAAATAACGAGATATGAAAGTGAACAAAAAAAAATAAATAAAAATAAAAGGAAAACAAGGAAAAACTTTTTTTGCTCGGTTTTTGTGTGTCGTAATAAATACGAAATTGTCTACCGCCCGCAGTAATTTTTATACAAATATGACAAACACAGCCATGCCTTCGTAAAGTAATCAGGCTTTTTAGCATTTTCTATTTCACAACGGAAACATTCCGCATGAAAGCGTCCATAATAATGCAAAAGAACTATTGTAGTGTTTTCGATATGAATAAAAGAGACGGCAAAAAAAATCTTTGAAGCAAATAGATTTTATAGGCAATTTCCTATGGCAATTGAAACAATAAAGTGCTGATTTCCTTCAGTGGTTGCTTCCTGCATTTTTTTCTTATTGAAAGGGGCGCGAGCAGCTGGAATCTGATAACTCACTGATTATTTCATCAGTACATCCAAAAATATTTCACAATCGATGCAACAGTCAATTTATATCGTAAAAATAGCAACTAAAACAGCAGAAAAAACACAATGAATGTGTCACATGAGAGAACAAGTCGACCCCATTTGAGTGAGTCGAAAAGGAAAAAATGCATGTATCGAGTGTGTGGTCGTGTCACTTTCCAATTTCCTTACAAGATAATCGATTGCGGTGGTCTTTCGCTCTTTGTTATCTCAAACACTGATGCTATTTTCCAACTACTTAACAGATCTTTTTCACATTTTTCATCTTATTTATTTTATAATACGAAATATCCGTTACGGGTTACAGCTCTCCAACGAACTGAGAAAAAAGAACGTGTGTTAAAATCTAAAAAAAAAACCAAGAGGTTACTTGAGTAAGCCATGGGGCGGAAATGAATGAGACGAAATTTTCTCTCTCATGGGCGCAGCCATATTGAAAATTTTGTATGCGCTTATATGTAAAATTGGTGGCGCCACTGGTATATTTGATGGAAAAAGAAGAACATGTTTGAGTCTCACTCGTTTATATGTAAATTACATAGGCATTTCCAGGCCATGGAGTAAGCGGACATGAAAGACAATATCGAGAAAAGGGTGATGATTTTGATTGAAAAATAAAAGTTTTTTGTTTGAGGATTTGGCCGGAAGGGTCGAGTTATGGACAAACACTGCCATATCTTTGTCATCGAGTGTGACAATAAGTAGCTCAACATCATCCGATATCCAAACATATGCATAATTTTGATGGATTTGTTTATGATTGACCGCAAAATGAGGGAGTACACGCTTACGAAGAAAAAAATGCAAAAGAAAATTGTATGTAACTTCTTGGGTTATGGAAATGTGGTCATAAAAACCATGAAATCAGTAAAGATACTGTACTTCAATCAAATCGATGTGATAACATATTTATTATGTAATGCTCATAAAAAATGTATATCGCATAACATAAATTGACTTCTTCGTGGCCAACCGGACAGAAAATAATGTGAACATGAAAAAACAGCAGAACACTTGGGGTTGATCGATTTTATTGAATAGTATCATGTTCAACACAGTTTATAATCACATTTGCCCTATATCATTCACAACGAATCACTTTTCCCAGCAAACGTTTCCCCAAACATACCACTGGACTACTTGTTGAATTCAATACAAAACTAAAAGAAAAATTCATTGCATAAACAATTTTTCTTTTCAATTGTTCGATTGAAATGTATTTATTGGTTGTATTGCATGCGCAACGCGCACTCTGCAAATGTATTTATAACCATAAATTGGTGTAATGAAACGTAAGCAAAGTGTACAGTACGATATAGTTTGAATTGAGATTGGAAGTTGGAGGATATCAGAGTGTGCAGTTGATTGAAATGGTGAATCGCTTCGATGGGCACAAATAATGCGTTGAACAAAAGAACACGCACGAATTCAAATGTGCATCGCGTGTGTGGGTTGGAAAATTACAGACTGTATTTGTACCAGTTTAACCTAGTTTCCACCGAGTAAAATATCCACAATGTCAAACATCGCAATCGAGTAGAAAAACTTTTTGTTGTTGAAAAACTGATTGAAAAATGTTCGAATGTAATTGACATGACGAAAACTTTCACCATTTCCACAAATGTTTTCGTTCAAAAATCAAAATTCGAATTTTCCCATTGCTCGACTTACTTATTGGTACACATTTTTTTTAATAAAATATTACAGAATATTGAAAGCATTAATACACGAATTCATCCCTTACAAAAAATAAATTGTATGTAATCTCAGGTTTGTCTTTTGACAAAGACAACGAGGGCCAATGGTCCAATATAGATTCGATATTACAGCCAAATCACAAATATCAATTCTATATCTGAGTCACGTTCATGATTCGGTTTCTATTCTGTGTGTTCCCACTCTGGCCGATGATATGAATTTTTCACAAAAATGTTTCGGTTACAAATTCAAATCTACAGCCAGTGGAAGGCACAGATGGTGTCGTTTAACACAGCATATTTTTACGATTTCTTCGTTTCACACAAGTAACGTTGAAATGAAAATGCTGGGTGTGTGTGTGTTTGTTTAAAATTGACAATATCAAGAAAATATCGGACATTTGTGACAATGCTACCAGAGTTAAAACTAACATTTTTGCCATACGTACCCAACCGATGGAAATGCCAATAACATCTTGTTTACATGAAATATCCATGTTCTTCGATTGAACACATTTCGGGAGACGAGATAAATCATCATCATTATTATTATTATGATAAACATGGTTAGTACGGTTGGTCTACAAAACATGCAAACCAATAACAAAAATGGCCAAAATAGCATCGGTTACAATGCTCTTTTGTTTCACATGTGTTACACCCATCGACCCGAGGAGATTTGCTGCCAGCGAAATATATTTTTAAATTCAAAATGAAAAATCGAAAATTGTCTGTATCGCGTGTCGGTGTGTTTGAGAAAATAATATGGGAAAAATGCATGTGACTATTGAATCGCCCCCGTATCATTGGACTTTTATGGCGAAACGCACATTCGTCGAGGGTGTTAATGACTTTGCAACATGTTCACCATCACATAATCCAATGATAGTTGCCATTTTGTGACCACCACTGACGTCGATGCCAAATACTAAAAACCATCATTTGGTTTCGTTTTTATTAAATTTCACAATTTTAATATAAAAAAAATTCAAAAGCTATTTCGTACATTTGCGTCACGATTCGATTAACGATTATTTTGTGTTTTTTTTTTTTGCTTCATCTAAAGAACTTCAATATCACCACTGTTGTTTCATTGTTAGCAACTGTCATATTATGTAAAAGTGTGTCCAAAATTATGGGTTCGTTTCAAGTACAGCAATAGAGATTCAACAAAAAAGAATGTTTAAAACATATCCTTTTCGGATGTCATCACTGTTTTGTTCCATCGAAATATGTTGAGCGGCGAAAGTTTGATTTTTACCTTTTTTTCACTCTCTCTTTGTCTCATTTCCTTTTGACGTTGTTTTATGTAATGACTTGTAATCGAGAGAGGCTTGTGGCTGTGTGTGCACGCATGTATTCATGTTGATCCCAAACATAAATATTACCCTCAATTAATAATTCTAAATGCGCGTGACGATCGTGCTTCCGTTTTTTTCTTGATTGTTTTTTTTACTCTTACTTTGTTAAAAGTCGTCAAATGCGTCAGGCTCGTCGTTGTAGTGTTCAATTTTGATAGTTTACCTACACGTCGTTTACACAGAATGGGCGACTATTTGAGACGAGCCTATAAAAACTTAGTTTTTTGTCTCTTGTTATTTTTTCTACTTTCTTTGTTTAATTTTTGAGCACACGATGCTCATCAGTTTTCAATCGTCGACGGATGTAAGCGGCATATTTATTAAATGTTATCTATTATTTCCCTTTTGTTGAGTGTTCGCCTTCGTTGCGCAGACGTATCGAGATGAAAACCATTCTTAGAACACATTTCATCGGCTTAACTGCATTTGGGAATATGTCGTATGGGTAATAGGCTTTTGCGCGCGCGTGCTCATCTACAGAAGAAAAAAAACTTTACGATTTTTTTTTCACCGCTGCACCCTTTTGCCTGTTGTGATATATCAACGGTTTGCCGGCTGATGGTGCACATGAATTCAAATAGAGAAAGACAGAAACGAGGAAAAAAAACTCACCAGGAAAGAGTGAAATGTTTTGTTGTGCATCCTTTCCATATCATATGGACGAAAGAGTACAATGGTTCTTTATTATTTTAAATATCATCATTTTATATCGAAACAAAAAAGAATTTTGTATTATCACACTAAATGCATGCTCGCGCAGCTTAAAAAAAAACATCCACAACACAGCAGATTTGAAAATGTAGTTATTATCCATTGTAAATAGAAGCGCCCTGTCTCGAATTCGGGAGAAGAGAACGAACACAAAAAAAAATGTGAAAATGAATATCAAATTAGATGCGCGTGGATAATGAAATAAAAGTCGCAGTTGCTGTACACAAACACATACACACACCTTATTACGTTCACGGAATAATAATTAAGCAAACAGTGTTCAGATGCGTTTTTGAATAATATTTAACATTCCATATGGTCCAATTTTGTGATCATCGCCTTCTTCGTTGTGTTGAAAAAAAAAACTCTAAAAATACATTTGGAACTATTGCGTTGAAAGGGTTAAATAACTGTTTCTAATTGAATGGTTTCAATCCTGCTCGATTCGAATATTTACTGTGCTCAACTTAAACACTTTTTTTCCTTCGAAATTCTATTTATTCGAAAATTTTAATCCATCATTTTTTTCTTCGGTTTTTTTTACAGAACCCAGTAACTACGTCTGTTCAACATGCAAAACAAAATTGAGTTCGGCATGGCGTCTCGTGCAACATGTTCAACATGCGCACGGCGTTAAAATTTATGTAGAATCGAATAAACATTTGCTTGATGCTCAGCATCATCAACAACTGCAGCAACTGCAACAGCTACAACAACAACAACAACAGCAACAAGACAAAGAAAAAGAAAAAGAGAAAAGTTCAAAGAATTCCAGTTCATCATCGGATTTGAGCAATGCAAGCAATCAATCGGCATCGAATCAGAAACAAAATGATCAACAAAATGCACAGATTTTGAGACATCATCCATTGTTGCCGCCGCCCGATATGCATGGCAATCCATTCGGTTTATTACGAATGCCGTTGCCACCTCCAGCCGTTGGACCATTTTTGTCAAGATCCCATCATGATTTCCGTATGGAACAACTTGTCAGCGAACAATTTCGTCATCATGGTTTAAATTTGGCGGCGGCTGCGGCTGTTGCTGCTGCCAATTCATTGGCTCCACACAATGCAGGTTTCCAATCGCCCGGCAGTGAACGACCAGCATCAACCGGTGGTCGTATCTCTGCATCAGCTTCAAATCCAAATCTCTCAATTGAACCACAAATCGATTTTTATTCGCAACGTTTGCGTCAATTGGCCGGTACAACAAGTCCAGGCGGTAATTTAGTGAATGCCAGCTCGCCAAGTCCACGCAAACAACAATCACCGTCATTTGCAAGCCCATCACCATCACAATTACCACCAACTCCATTGACAAATAATTCACGGCCACAAAGTTTAACACCGCCCGAAAAGCATACAAGCGATGCAAACAACGATGAAGCCCGTAAAATAATAACGACACCACGTTCAGCATCGACACCACCAAAAGAGGCTCAATCCACCGATGGTGTACATGCTTGCGAATTTTGCGGAAAGAAATTCCGTTTCCAAGTCAATTTATTGATACATCGACGCACCCACACCGATGACAAATCGTACAAATGTAACAGCTGTGATTTTACCTGTTTCCAAGCATCGAAATTAAAGCGTCATCTTAAGGTGCATGCAACACCAGAGGATCGCACAAGTAACGCTGGTTCAGTTGAGACATTTGACGGCGATGAATCGAATCCAGAAGATGAAGAAGATGTTGAAGAAATCGAAGACGAAGAAGCCAATGAAGAAATGGAATACGAAGCTGAAGATTTAAGTGTTGGCAGTAAAAGTGAAAAACAATTTGATATGAAACGTGATTTACTTTTGGGACATCCACCGCCATCGTTGGTCGGTGAGCTAATGGATAAATTTGGTTTGTCAAACATTCCACAATATTCGGAAGCATTAAAGCAAGCCTGGCAAGAGAAAGCGCTTCAAATGCAACTCTCAATTAAAGATCGTGACAATAATAATAGCAGTGCAATGGCACCACTCTCCGAAAAATTGAATGGTTTACCGGCTGCATTACGTTTACGTGAAGAATTCACCAAGAATATGCTTCAATCGCAACAAGCTCAAACACCAAATCAAGTACCAATGTACAATCCAAATCCATTCGATAGCCCATTCGATCCGGCAAAACGTATGAAACTTGATAATGATGCATGGTGGTCATTGCCCGGTTTACATCGCAATGATCCGTTCTTTGAAAATCTTAAAGCAAAAACTCACAACATAATTCCAACGTCAACGGCAAATCTCATGCAAAATCCATTGATTAAAAAAGACCACAAACGAAACGATACATGCGAATATTGTGGTAAAGTGTTTAAAAATTGCTCAAATTTAACGGTTCATCGACGCTCGCACACCGGTGAAAAACCATATAAATGTGAATTGTGTTCGTATGCATGTGCACAGAGTAGCAAATTAACGCGTCACATGAAAACCCATGGTCGTTCTGGTAAAGATGTTTATCGTTGCCGATTCTGTGATATGCCATTCAGTGTTCCATCAACGCTTGAAAAACATATGCGAAAATGTGTTGTTAATCAAAACAAACATCTAAAAAATATGTCAGCAGCAAGCGGTTTAAATCCGCACAATTTTTCAATGCCTCCACTACCAACATTGGCCGCAATGAATGCCAGTCTATGCAATAGCGTTCCAAACATGAGCGACGACGATGGTGCAACGAATTTATCGGCTCAGGCCGCATCAAGTCTATCGACACCAGTTTCATTGCCACCATCAGCATTATCATCGCCGTCATTGTCATCACTATTACCTCAACATCATCAACATCAACCGATGTCTATCAAAGAGGAGGCTTGACTTTATTCCAACTGGGCAGCCGCCTATCGACTGCCGCCAAATCGAATGATGTCAAGCATCTTTTAGAATTTTTGATAGAGTATATACAAAACACAAAGTTATTTATTTAAAAAGAAATCAATTCCCCCCACACTTAAAATGCGCGGCAATACACACATCGGTTATTAAATATTTATCGTGTGCACTTTTGAGAAGATGAATTAATCAATTTTTTTTTATTATTATTATTTTAATCAAGTATTTTTTTTAGTTGAATTCGTTTTAAGTAACCAGTTGAAAAAAAGAGAGAAAAATAATGAAAAGAAATACAGAGGCATTAATACCAAAGTCAATGAGGCACTATCTACAGTTTTATTAACTTCAAAAAAAAAATTGAGAATAATAAAAACTGAAGAAATCATGTAAAAGAACGTAATTTTAAAACAAAAGACATATGAAAAAATGCATAGTTAATTTGAAGAGAAATGATAACATTTAGCAGGCAGAAATTAAGCATCATTTTAGGTATGTATTGTAAATATTCAACCTACTATAAAATCTAGATAAGATCATTTAAATATTATTAATTATTTCGATAAATGAATGAAATGAATTCAACACAAATCTTCAATCCAAACTTATAAACACACACACAAACACTCCCCAAACCATATTTTATGATTCAAGACAACAATTTTTAAACTAAAAATATATATATTCAATTTAAAAAGAGACAAAAAAACATCAACATTCTAATGTCTGTATATGTATAAAAAAAAGAATGAAGATTTTCGAACGTAAGACGAATTCTATATATTAAACGTAGTGTCAATTGTATAAAATATGAGTTAAACAGAAACTACGCACAGTCACCCGAATTGAAAGAAGAAGTTGAAAAACAAAACTTAGTTCATTTTGCAAGAAACATTTGTTTTTTGCCCCCTTTTCAATCTCCTTTTCACCTCTATATAAGAAAAAGAAGAGAAAACGCAGTTTTTAAACCACTTGTTCGTATCTATTCTACTAGCAATTTTAAATCTAATTTAGAACTTAGTATTCTTAATCGTAGTGTATTCTGTATAAAAAAAACACACACACAAATGATAATGGATTTTTAATAAAAATCATCACATCAAACGTAATTTGAATCACCGTTTTTTCCCTCTCAAAATTGATTTGTTTGTTTATTTGTTTTGATTCTGTTGGTCGTTTTTTTTTTGTTCTCTTTCCACATCTCCGTTTAAAGTTTGCACATGAAGAAGTCCTTTCCTCGATTTTCCTCCACAATTGAGATTTTTCGTTCACTTTTGCCTTCTTATGTCAACCTCATAGTTTCTTCTTTTTTGATTAGTTTGTAATGTTGCAAGTTTTATTTATTCGAATTTAGTTAAACGTATACTTGAACGCAAAGGTAAATGCATTACAATTAATTAAGAATAAGAAAAAAAAATCTCGTTTTATGTTCACACATACAAAGGAAAAACAATTACAAATCGAAAAAAAAAATGATGAAAAGAGTGTATCGTTGTCTATTTGATGGAGCAAACAAAATTATGGAAAGAATACTTAAATCGAAAGTTAAAATGGCATTTTCGATCAGTAAACGGATCAAGTACTTTTTGATTAGTTTCTTTTTTTTCGTCTGCGTTCGTTTTATGGTATTTTTTAAGACTGATCTAACATTTAATGAGAAAATGAAATAAATTAACTTGTTTTATGATTTCTTTTGCAATTTAGCGCATTTCTTTGTTGAATCAGTAAGCATATGAATCTTAATTGTTCAATTTTCTGCCAAAAAGAAATCCTTTTTTATTTACATTTTGTTTTTTTTTTCTTTGAATTCTTGTTAATTGCTTTGAAATTAAAAAAAAAAATCATTATTCGATCACTTTTGAGCCTGCATTTTATACGCACGTACTACTTTGTCAACGAACAATAAAAACGTATTACATTGATTGAAACAATGAATTGTTTCAATGCAGATTGTTATAATCTGCAGTTTCAAAACCGGATCAATCTCTTGATGAGAGGAAAATCGACAAGATGACTTCAAACTTTGCGATATTTTGCGAATACGGATTGAGTTATCAATTCATCGCAAAGTGTTAAAATAAACGAAAAAAAGAACAAAGAAAAACAATAAATAGACGTTTTTTTTAAAAGAAGAATAATTAAATGGAATTAAGATTATTATCGAAGAAAAGGTGAAATTATATATCATTAATTGATAAGTAATATATATATATATAAATGAAAAGATGTAGACACCGACACCTAATAGTGTATTTATTATTATATAAATCTGTGTACAATTTGTTAGAAATTAAAAAAAAACTGATGCAGTAATCAATTCAAAACATGAAAAAACACAACAAAAAATAATCTCATGATTAAACGAATTCAATAACAAAACCACAGACAAACAAACACACAATTAGACGTATAATGAGAAAGAAAAATTGTGAAAATATGCAAAAAAGAATCATTTAAATAAATTTTCGGAAAAATTTAAACACTTTTGGTTTTTATTTTCATTTCTTAATTTGGAGCTTATGTTTATGCTTTCAATTTCGCACTACATTGGTTTCAATTCTACTCGAAAAATCAGATGTTTACATTTCAGGTAATTGGCTTTAAAAATCATGATTAACTCAACAAAATTCCGGAGCACTTCAAATGAAACGCAATCTGAATAAATTTATGTTAAATTGAAAAGGTAAAATATTAACAAAAAACTCGATGGCAATCGCCGTATATGTTAAATGACAAACTACAAAATAAGACAGGGTAATTTTGACATTAATAGCAAACAAACGAACAAAATACATATATACATGAAGATAATGTTTATCTAAATTTAGGAAGAAAATATTATGAAATCTTATATAGAGTACTACAATTCCGGGTGAATGAATGTTCTTGGAATTGTATTGAATATTTTCACTTTATTTTTCATTTCTTTTTTTGACTTGTTGAAAATGGACGCAAAAACCAAACTCCAACAAGCAAAACGTTCACAATGACAACGAGAATAGAAGATTTATTTAAAAAAAAAGCTCAAAACAAATAGTATGGCTAAGAACAAGAAACTTGTAATTGTAGGCAAATTAATTTGACTCTCAATCCAATTTTGATTGTTATTCACTCCAACCACAACAACCATATGGTATAAAAAGGTTAAGAAGACAAAATAAACATTTTACTGATCATCATAATGTAACACAAAATCATAATCAACTGATGTTTGCTTCATTGAACTTTCCTTAACTTTGATATTGAGATTCATTGAGCTGGAAATTCCATTACGGACACAGCATCGAGTGAGTATAGTGCTTGGATTGCATAATTTCAGGGGGAAGTCTCTATGTTATGAAATGCAGTTTACTTCCAGGTATGTGATGGAATTTTTCTAATTGGATTTTCCAGGTAGAGCGTATTGAATAGGTAAGTCGCGTATCGGTAGCATACATTTGGGCGCATTTCAATATGTATTCATATCTTAATGAAATTGACATTATCAATTGTTTTATTTCACTTTTAAAATTGAATTTTCAAGAAGAACACCAAACCAATTGATGCAGTCTAATCGAATTTGACTACGAAATGTTTTGCCAAATGAATAACCACCTAAATAACCATACACTGAACATGAATCAATGTTAATAGTTTCATAAAATCGAACTGTTTGCGATTAATTGAAATTGTTGGTGAAAACAATTGAAACTGCTTTCTCATTTTGTTCACATTTACCAAATAGAATTGAGAGAAAGTTTTAAAAAACGGCAAATTCTAAAACCAAATCAAAATAAATGTGTGCATATAAGAAGCATAGTTTCAGCGCATCTGTCTCGCATTGGTCGCCGATGCTCGTTTTTATTGTATTCTGTAATTCACAACAGAGAATAACCACTGGAAGGAAGAGTTTATCACTTATTTGTGCGAAATGTGTATGAGTATGTTTGTGTGTCTCTGTGTGTGCAATTCACTGGCTTTCATGCCATCTAAATAAATTTCTTATCATTATTTTACGCTAAAATGGATTTTGTAACCACAGAAAATGGTGAATTTTAACAAAATTGCACCATCGAACGCATCTGTAGTGGTTCCGGTTATTGATGCACACCAAAACCGAATGCGAAGAGCGCGAATAGTGCCATTTGCCACTGCTATATGCTGCTAGAGACGTTTTATTATGCCACATTCGAGTTTATTTTTCGGTCGTGCGGCTCTTCTGGCGAACGACGCATATTGGTTTTGCGAGTCGGCACTTTATCAGACAACACACAACACTTGCACAATATTGCTCACTGAAATAGACACAACGATTCGGAATGAGCGCAAGAGAGTTTTATTCTCGCAAAAATCAATGCACCAAATGCACTCCACTAACTGCAAACCAGATCGAAAAGAAATTTTCAAATTAAATTCATTTATACCCGAATGCTTTCATAATTAAACTGATTTACATTCGCAATGCACACTTTTCTGCAGTGTAAGTGTATCAGTCACTTAAAAGGTCGTCGTATTGACGTTTCTATTTATTTAAAAATCATCATCAGAAGCAATAAATGACAACGATATAAGAAAATATAAGTACAAGTACAACATTCTTAAACAACAAATTCTTACGGTATCAATTGCACGAAATAAAATAATTCGAAACGTCAAGACGATGACCTTTTAAGTGATTGATAGTCACATTTAAAAAAATGCATAGTGTTTTAATTCACATTTATATTATCAACCTTCCAAGTCAACATATAAATATTATTAATACTGACCGTCAAAACTTCAGCGACAGATAGATTACGAATGCTTTTCTTTTGTGTGTTTTGTGAAATCTAACAATTTCTTCTGTTGAGTATACAATGAAATGCATGTGTGACAGTGTTGGGTAATTGTAAAATTTTTGGTATCTAGATAAGATGAGATTTTTTTAGTTTTGCAAAAAATGTATCTAGGTAAGATACCATATCTTATCTTAAAAAAACGCAAAGATAAGATAATATCTTGGGTGTATCTTAGATACTTTCAAAGATATTTTTACACAGAAAAAATCACAAAAATTTTGGACTTTAGATACTCAAAAGTATCTATATAACTCTAAGTATCTAGATATTCAAAAGTATCTAGATAATTTCATTATCTTTTCATATAAATAATTTTATAAGCAGATAAGATATATTTTCCAATTTTTTTTGAATTTTTTCGTAAAAATCTCAAAATATCTTAAAAAGATCTAAAGATACCACCAAGATATCGAAAGAAAACTTAGTTATCTAGATAAGATGAGATATAAGATATCATCTTATCTGGCATCTTATCTGGTATCTCATCTTATCTAATATCTTTACCCAACACTGATGTGTGAGGCTTCATTTTTACTTATAATTTGAAAATGTTGAATAAAACAATGACATACTTATTTGACTAACACAGAACTCCCGCGATAATCTAATAAAATTCGTGCAAAAAATGTATAGAAACATAAATTAGATACTGTTTCATTACAGTACATTAATATTTGAATTAAAATATTTGCATTTGGTAAAATTAACGAATAGCTCCTGATATAAAACAAATAACAAGTACATATTTGTCACAACTCACAGTTTGCACGCGCAAAATTTGTGCAAAAATTATTTAAATTGCCCTAAATTTTCTATGAGTTCTGTCGAAGCTTCGAAATAATTAAAAACCATCTCTATTTGACTTATTCATACCAAATTCAGTAATTCGCTTATTAAAAGTGGTTTTATCTTCTGACGTTACATAAGTTTTGTATTCATTAAGGTACGAAACCAGTCAAAAGTTAAAGCAATGAAGCACTTTTTATTTTTGTCGATTTTGGTGTTTGGTGAGGTAAGAATTAATTTATATTGTTTGCCAATCCTCCAAAATGGAAAAGACTATAATCTAGACTATATTAAATTTTAAAAAATTGATTAATCTCTTCCCAATAATTTTCGTCCAATAACTGTTTCTCAGAGCAATAGGAGCAGAGTGAGGAACAAAATATTAAAAGTAAAAAAAAATATTCAACCTAATAATGTTATGATTTTCGAGGTTTTTAATTTTCAATATAATGCAGCTCACTGAGGACGCTCATCCGGCTTCTCAGAGTACTCCTCCTCCCAATATATTGCTCTGCGAAACAGTCTCTGATTATTTTATTATTTATAATAAGAAAGAACCGTAAATCTATTTTAAAAATGGCCAATGTTATTGCGGGTAACCTTTACAATACGTTTTTAGTAAAATTTAATACATGCAACAAAGTAGATATTTGAGCATCCGGTTGATATTGTTCCTATTTACAATGTGGCATTTTCTAAAATGAGTTTGCAACTTATTTGATTCGTGAATGAAACTCTTCCAAATTGGCCGATTTAATACTTTCTCATTTGAAAAGCGGAAAAGTAATGGTGAAGAATGAACAATGTTCTCTGATAAAATGTGCGCTTAGAAAACTAACGAATTGTGCAAAATTTTCGACATTCATATTATTTCAATTCAATTTCGAAAATGTGCTGCGGTAAGTTTCAATCTTATAGTCTAATGGTCTGAAGTGAAGAAAACATTTTTATTAGTTATTTTTGGTAAGTAGTTCGATTTATTTGATGAAATTAATGTGCAGTTCGATTTTCCTCTGAAAAATGTATTCATATTTTAAACCAGACTTCGGTTTCATGAAAAATTCATATCAAAATCTGTTTCAAAAATAAACCATCAACTATTATGTACTATAATAGTTTGGTAACACTAATTCTTATACGAATAACACAAAATGTAAAGCTGTTGAAGCGTTCCGTGCCCCTTCTACTTCACGTCATTGCGTGCGTTTATGTATGTACGGTAACCGTATGAGTCTAAGTCATTTGGCTTTTGCTTGTGCCTAATTCAACGCACTGAAATCCGATATCGAATCGAGTTGTGCGTTTTATTGTGTTCGACAATAATCGTCGGAGGAACCGTATGTGCTGACCAATAAGAACCGATTGTCTGTCCCCTACTGAACAAACTATTTATTATGTTTGATATAATGCCGTAGGCACATGAGCACACGATATCAATTGAGGCGAATAACGTGACAAAAAGAAACCGAATGACCACTCATATTGGCTCAATACATTCGAAACAGTGTACGGACTGAAAATCAATAATGGTGGGGATTTCGATACGCTTTGAACGGCTTTGTACATACATAAGTTATTTTGTTGCTATCGTATCTCTAATCGATGGAACGATTTTTTTCATTTTTCAATTAAAAATCTTAATAAAGCAAAACGGTAGGGGATAAGCATTTCATTAAGCATTGAACTATATTGCCTTCAGGTAGAAAAGTCGACGTAAAATATATTGCTCACAGCAACACTTACCTTTTTTACGTATTCAAATTTGTTTCCTCTATTCGCGTTTCTGTTTTAATACAGGTAAAAGCATTCGATGATTCTATTCAACATTTTATTGTGGTTGAAAAAAAATTGACATCATAATGATACTCTTAGAACGAGTTTTAACAGATGTTATTTTTGAAAGTTTTTAAGAAATGAATTACAAACTGCTGAAAAATAGTTTAGTTCACAATTGTTCACCATTGCAGTTAATGTAATATGCAAAGGCATAGGAGATAATCTTAATCGTCCAAAATGAATGAGATATTTTTTATGTGATCTAATTTTAGGCCACACATGTCCATTTTCTAATCTTCTAACTGCAATAGAATCTAATACTTTTGATCAAAGTTTTCAATTTTACTAATTTTGAAGTCATTATACTATTATCCTTTTGAAATTTCGAACTCGTGTATTAGCATAAAATATTAAGAAGGCTATGTCGTCTACCTTTTGTAATGGGTTTTACCATTACACTTTCAGGGTCAATGGTAATTGAAGATATTTTGCACATAATTTACAAGGAAATTGTGAAAAATAAAAAAATTACTACCAAAAATTCCTTGATTAATTCCGAACATTTTTAGTTGTGCGTTAACAGTGAGAAACTACCTGGATGCGCTTCAAATGAATTCCCATGGGTAGAAAAACCGCTTTATGTGCCAAGATTAACTGAATTGGCCGATGGTAAATGATTGAATTAGTTTTTTTGGTAACGTTCTCAGTTCTATCATTCTATTTTATCAGCTTTTTTAGCCGGACTGAGTGAAAATTATGCCAACGTATCGGTGAATGTAGTGGATAGTCCCGATTTTATGCAAGCCCCATACCACTTGGCTTCAAGCGGAATGTCTGGTTCACAAACTCTGATTGATGTTGGCGCTGATACATTTTTACTTCCTTTGCCGAATTTCACAAAAACGTACAATTTTATTGATATCGCACGAAAAGCAATTCCGCATGCAAAAATGATTTCACTCAACGGTGCTGGAGCTGGGCCATATGACTTTAAGGATTCATGCTGCGAGGTATAATTCAAATATGGTTTCATGTGTTCTGATTAATCTTTATTTTTATTTAATTGTTCGATTTTCAGGGTATCTATAGTGTACGAATTGCAGAAAATGGATCATTTCACAGTGAGTCCCACGTTGCATTCATTAAACCCAGCGACAATTCGTTTAATCTGGAACGAATTCCATCGAGCGAGATAAAATTCCCGTTCATAAACAATTTGTTTGCGTCAGAGGGCCAAAGAGGAAAGGTTTGAAATTTCTTAAAATTTCTAGTTTGAATATATTTTTTTCAATGTTGTGTCACTTTCACTCTATAGTTTCATTGTTCATAGGTAATTCAAATCAAAGTTAAAAAACGTGTAGGAACAGAAGCTAGCTTCGTTAACATTTGCCGCAAAGCAATTACGGATGCATTTGAAAACCAGCCGGTCGGTCAGTTAACGAGATGAATACCATTCGAAATTACATTTTCACTTGATTATCAATTTCATTTTAATTCAAGGTATTGGTGGAGTTTTTGCAATGAAACAAGGCAAGGCTTTACATCATGTTCAATCAAATTGTACGGAAAAACTCGATTCAAAAGAAAAAATTCGAAAATGGTTAAAAGTGCACGAAATACCTGCTCCTTTAACTGCTCTTGGAACGTTTATTACTGATAAAATGGATTTAGATTTACGTCCGCAACATTTTCATAGTTTTACAAACACCAATCTCGGCGGTCATTACTATTACGACACAACACCGGACACAATCGAATACGAAGCATACTTCAACGTTGCCGAACGCATAATTCGCGTCGATCGTGGTAAAAATTACTAAACCAACTGGACCGATTCACGATTTCTTCAACGGCTCATGAAAAATGCGCCTATTTAATCTATAATGGCTGCCAAAAGGACAGTACAATACTTTTTAATTTGTATGGAAAGAGGAGATGTTTTGGTTAAAAATCAAAACTGAAAAAAGTAAATTATTTATTTGTGAATTTAAAATATCTACCAAAAAATCTATAGAATGACATAAAGAATCAATGGCAAAGAATGTACGTTATGGTTTCTTTTTATCTAATTTAAATTTATATCATAGTTATTATTTGAAATTTTGAGAACGAGTAATAACATTTTTCTAATTCATTTGATTTCTTTACTTGAACATGAACACGTTCAGAAATGAATGAAAAAAAAAACAAATAAAAATATGCGAACTATGATGTACAGAATATTTCCGTCTTACATTTTCTAATGAGTTATGCAATATCGGAGCAATTTTCAGGTAAACATATTTATAAAGTCTTCAAATTGTTTTTCGTTTCAAATGAAATTCGATGATTTGATAGTTCAATAAACAAATAAACAGAGAAGTTCAAATAAAATAATGCTTAAATTTTGCACATATCAAGTTGTTGTATAGTTTTTTGTTGAAAATTTAGTTTGGTAATTGGAATAAAATAATTTGTTCATAGTGTTCTTCAGCGTGTAATCGAAGAACTTGTTTTTATATTTTTCGAATAATTGAATTTTAAAGTTTATGGAAAGGTAATTGCCCCACCCATGATTTAAATACATGCGGTAATCAGAAGCAATTTGAATTAAATTGAAGCTGTATTCTGTATATTTGATATCTCAATCAAAGTTGAATGCCTCGATTAAAATCCAAATATATATATGGTTCAACGGTAGTTTCACCATTTTCATCGGCCAATAGAATGCACGAATTTTCAACAAAAATACGAAAATTGTGTGTGTTGTTCTTGTAAATAATGTAAAGTTTCAGCCATATTTGTTTATATCTGCAGACTTTGTATGATTTATGAATTTAGTTTGGTGGTATGTATTTTGTTCGTTTAATGTGATATGTGATCACCATAGTTGTTTCCGTTTTACATATTATTTATTCGGCGGCCAAATTAGCAAAGAGCAAATATAAATTGAATAGGACGAAAGTGGCGTTGGTGATTATCCCTATAACAACTACGTTGCATTCTATATGCTGTGCGCACAATGATATAAAAGAATACGGACAGAGAAAAAAAAATATAGAGAGAAAATAGAATGTGAGATGATGACGACAAATGCAAAAATAGAATCACCGCCATCAAATCCATATACACATTGCGCGCCAAAGTTGTAGTAACTGCGGAAGCGACCGAAACGGAAAGCATTTATCATTAAATTTAAAAGGGTTAGAAAATCTCCAATATGAATGCGCAATGTGTATGTATGTTTGTGCCTTGTCTCATTTGTGCGTATGTAATACTTTGTTAGGACCCTTTCACGATGATTTTTAATTGAACGAGCACGTCTACGGCCAAGTGTTAGAAAAACGGCCCAAACGACAATTCCACACACCGTTTGTTTCATCAAGCATGTGTGTGCGTGTGTGTGTGTGTGAAAGAGCTGGATATAAAGAAAAGGCGAATGAGAAAATACACAATGAACAGACACACATAACGGTGCTTTTGTTTTGGATCATACTGAGTGTACTGTATGTCACATCCGGATGACATTTTTGATAAGTGGTCTAGCTCACATACTCACAATTTCTTTTTCTATGATCGGAACGAGCGTGAATGCGCTCGGATGCGCGCACGCACACACGCATACTTTCAATATACCAAACCAAACGGACGCGGTGGAAATGGCATCGACGGTGCCCATGGTATGTATTTTGCGTATTCATGCTGACAATTAATCCGAACATACATGTGTGTACTCAATACAAAATAACAATGGGCGCCTTTAAATTCGCTAAAACAATAGCTGCAAATCAACAAAAACTTCAAGAAAATAACGCACTGAAATGACAGCACACACATACACAGGCACATACCGATCTATAAAGAAATTAATAATGGTCTCGTTTGTGTGACGCTTCACTATGTATGGGAAAAATAAATGTGTTCGACCCTTCCACTCGCAGCATATCTCGCTTTGCAACGAATGAATAGAATTCGCTGAAACAATGGACACTCCGTTTTGACAACAGATAAAATTGGCTGCCATTCAGCCATTCAAACCATTCATCACCATTTAAATGCAAACATTTCGACCGTAAAGAATTTCTTGTTGTTTTCTTTTTCACCCGAATCAAAATATTTATTCCACGAAGATATCGATTTGGTGTGAGAGAAAAAGAAGAAAAACAATGATGAATTCAACGCAATGCCACAACAAATTTTGGTTCGCACAACAAATTTCGTCGAATTTATTTTTCGAATAAATTTATATAGACATTGGCCGATTTTAAACTATAACGGTTTAAAGGGTAAATGGAAAATTAAAATTGCTTGTGGCAATCAGCATTTTTGTATCGCTATATTTTGTGGATTCCAAAACATTTCTTGGAATCGGTGTTTTTTTCCTTCTACTTCATCGCTTCTTCTCAAGACATTGTGCGCTGGTTTGCAAAGTTACCATCGTTCACATGAAACTATTTCAACCACAATCACCAGAGGCTAAAATCGACTATTTCCAACTTATCTCATCCGAAACCAAGTTGAACTGGAAAAAGCTTAAAATTTTGCATTAATTTTCAACATTTCGAGACAATTGCACTTCGTCCAATTTCTTTCAATCAAAACTGCATGTATGCAGAAGCAATTCTTTGACAAGTACTTGCGAGCACCAATCGACGACTCACACAATGCGAAGAAGAAAATGTTCTTTAACTTGTAAATTGGTTACGGTAACATATTGTTTTGAAATGAACTTTGCACAGCCACACAATGCTACAATTTAATTGTGATTTCTTAGTCGCGCTATTTTCGATTGGTGTTTTTGAAAGTTTAAAATATGTGTCCTTTAACCATGACAAAAGTTTGTTTATTTCAAGTCGATTCATCGGATTTTGTTGACGGTAAAATCAAAGTTTGACCTTTTAAGCCATAAAACTCTAGCTCTTCTAAATCATCACGGGCCTTTTGTTTGAAAAAGTAATTAAGCTTTTGATGTGAGCCGTATGTTTTGATATTAGCACATCTGCTAAGCTCTCTCTCTCTCTTTCTCTATTTCTCTTTCTTTCTCGCTGTATGTGTCGCTGTAATTAATTACAGTACACTAAAAATCGTCTAATTTTCAACGGAATGCCTTAGGAAATGAACACTTTATCCAATGTGCTAACACCAGTTTAAAAAAACGAAGAATGGCCGAAGTTTACTCAAGTTACACATGTAATCAATTTGTTTATGCCAAGCCAATTCATTCGAGTCGTGTTGACGAAAGGATGAAAGGTCGATGTATAAATGGAATGATCATCATTGGCAAGTGTTAAATTTGGTCGTGTGCGTGTGAAGAAAAGAATTATGTCAATTTTTGTCTTTTGTTGATGGTTCTTCTCTTTTGCACTTATACACAAAGTCATTAAAAAGATGACACAACGATGAGTTGCCAAAAATAATCCACATTCAAGCGCGCGTGTGTATCAGCCATAAATGTGAAAAAGGATGGGCGAGCCCAAAAATCGCTGGATAGTGACATAACACACAATAACAAATTTCCTTAATGACATTAATATTTTACATTAGATAATGCTCTAACAATCTGATTATATGATTACTGAACGCCTTGCATTCGCCGAACGATTTATCTTTGGCTCGGTGTGTGAATACATGCTCACATCCTCTGTTTGTTATCATGTCATTTATTCGGGCTAAATTAGCAGCAAGATCTACACGCGCCAAAATGGTTGGCTACCGTCGTTTTTGTGTGAGCGGGGGAAAGTTTTTTGAGCGCAAAAACTTTGTCGCCTAATAATACCCAGCCGTTTGTTTGATCGCACATATACACACACGCGCACATTACCATTCACATGTGCTATATGTTTTTAACTTTCGTTTTAATACACGCATGGTGTCTCTATCGTTTAACCGCGGTGATTTTGTGTGTCTAAACGATAGAATGATTTGTCTGCTTTATTTTGAACACCCTCTTCCGTGCGACTCACACTTCTTAAAAATTTTCACGAGACAATAATTACGATTAGCGTCTTGTTGGACTTTGAAGCAAATTCCAGCTTGCACTAAAACATATATTTTCAGACATCTGATGTTGACGATACATAGTGTTTGTTTATATTGAATCTGATTTGAGCAAATGACTGTAATTTTATCGAACACATGCTTCGCTATAATGCCCTCGCCAATCATTAACAGCGGGTATGGTTTGAATTTTCAACATGCGCCAGTTTGTAATGATGTATTGGCCTTCGAATCGAACTGTATGCGCGTGTGATATGAATGACAAAACTCTCTATGAAATGATGATAAAACTATCGCTTAGCCATTCAGAATCAGCAAAAAGCCATAAACAACGACACAAACCCCCCATTTACATGATTTTCCAAAGATTCATTTTGCTTATGTGATACACCACTTCGATTAGAACATAAAAGATGCTTCTTTTGTGAGCAATGCTTACTAAGCACCAGTGTTGTGGTGCTCTCAAAATCGTCTTGAACTAATTTTCTTTCTGAATTTCAATTGAAAATGCCACACAGCAGACGACGGTGATGCCATTGCCTCGCAACTTCCTGAATGATTTTGCCACTGAACTTTTTTTTGTTCATTGTACTAATTAGGTAAATTCAGATGTCAGTTGCACTAATGACGAATAGTAACGTGCACTTTAATGTGAATAAAAGCGAAAATCATTCCTACAAATAGCAATTAGTTATCGTGATTTATGGCAATGTTTGTGACGACATCTGTTCATGTCGAGTTCTTATTAATGTGTAGAAAGGGCATTTTTGAATTATTAAATTTTAATCATTTCATGGATTTGCATTGGATTTGCATCGGTTTGACCATGGAATCGAAGCCAAAATCAACTCCAAACTTTTGTTAGTTGTTACCATTGTTTTAAGATTAAAAAGACAAAATCTAATTTTGATTGAAAAAATAAATAAATTCCAAGGGATAATTAATGTTTAATAGTTTTCGGCTGAATAAACGAGCGAAGGTTAAACGCACATGTGTAAACACTTTTCTTGTCGTTTCAAAATATTTTATGGAAATTTTTACCACAAATCGACAATTAATCATAATTTCGCCTATACGCGAGCCAGTCAAAAGGCCAAGAAAATGTTGTCGTAATGATTTTATGAACGGCACTCTTCAAAACGAGTCTGTTGAGTAGTCTTGGCTGCTTTTTTTGTCGATTCAAAAACTATTTATTGTTGAAAACTTCTCGACAGAGACGCACACAAGTTCACACCCAATGTTTATACAACTGAGTTGTACGCGGTGCATAAACAATTCGGAACCCTTTCCCGCATTTTAGTTCTTACAGCCAAATGTTTTCTTCCAACATTCGCGATTCAGTATAGCCAAGCCATTTATTTATGCTCGACTTTTAAGCATTTTCCAATGAAGTTGGGTTGTTTTTCAGCGCCTTTCATCTATGATTTACTAGTTTTTAATAATTTATACTGTACACATTTTACAGTCTATAAATATTAGTGATTGAACAAAATTTTAACGAAAATTTCTCTCTTTCACTCTTGCACATGCAGCGTGTAAAATCCGGTTGAAAACGGCGATTCAATATTGAAAACTTCGTGGACACACGAGGAAAACGAGTGAAACTAGTTTGTCATCACGCCATTCAAAGTCATGTACTTTTTCTCTCGGTCTCGATACGTACAAATATGAATGTTGATCCCTGTACGCGTTGTTGTGCACCGAAAAAAAGAACTTTACTTTCCAGTTGGTTCGATGTGAACATCGGTGTATGCATGTATATGTGTGTCCGTGTTCGAGGTTATTCAATATAACCTTTCTATTAGTGCGGTATGACCAATTATGTAAATTCATTATATTCACGAAATTGGTATTTTATTTTTATGTGTATGTGCATGTGTTTGTCTACAATGAAAAAAAGATGATGAGTCGCCGGAAAGTTGCTGTTTTATTTTCTCTCTTGTTCGCTTATTGATTTAATGGTTATAGCATACAAATTGGTGATGTCGCCAAACGTAATTTTTGTTTGGTACGCTTCTACACTTCCATGCAAAATTGACTCGAAAATTTTGTGTTACCCCATGCTACACTGTCAAACATTCACACAGTAATTTTATGACATTGTCGTCGAAACAACAAAATCATAAATGAACTTTTGTCATTTGATAAGCCTGTAATTCGTTTGTAACGATGGTTTATTGGCCGTTTTATGCCATTTTTCTATGATTTCATGCCGAGTTGACAAAAATACGTCGTAAAAGTGAAAATGATGAAAACTTTTCGTCTTTGTTATTATTAATATTTGTGGCGGTTGTGTTTCTTTGCATCACTTGCTCCGGTTGTGATGTCATCATTTGTTCACTGAACTCCACTTCAAAATACTTTATTGCCAAATGGAATCAAATGTTTCGCATTCAATGTGATCAGATTTGGCGGACATTCGAATGGCAAAAGGGTTAATGCGTTTACACGTCAAACAACGATTATAAATCATCATCTGCTGCCACCGTTAAATGTCTATTCGGCGGTTATTTTCGTGGTTAATTTACCAGTAAGCGCGATTGAAATACGCGTTTCAATCCAGTTTTCAGTTTTATCCACCTCATTTCCTTTGCTTTTTTTGCAGATTTTTTTTGAATATACCGTAGTGAAGTCGATTTAAAACTGAAATATTTCCGATTTATTTGTAATCAAAAGATACATTTATCATCGTTTTTCCAATAAGAATGTATCAAAGGATTCATTTGCTCCTATGGACTGAGCGATTGAGAACAAATATGAATCAAACAATTTTTCTGCGAATGACCGTGACTGAACTAAATTTATGTTTAACGGATACGAACAAAAAACCATTATGGCGAACAAAATGTGAACGTTCTAGTTTCACTACGAAGGAAAAATATTTAACCTTTCTACAAATTTTCTAGAACGAACCTGATCTGAATTTGAAGTTAAAATACAAGATATTCTGTAACATTCATGCCAATGCCGATTTGCTTGATTCCAAGCGTGTTAATCGAAACATTTCCACTTATAAAAAGTTCACACTTAACATTCGACTGCCATAACAATATTTTATCAGTTATAAATTGCCCGTGCCAAAAGGAAAAGAGAGTAAAAGTAAACGAGCATAGAAAGTGTGGTGGCGAATGGCCGACGGTGTTGATTTTCAACAACAAATATGGAAGACAATTTTAATGTTTAGCCGCACAATACAAATATACGCATCGTATCGACATTAGGGAAAGAATAAGCATCATGTGGAGGCGCTTAAGCGTGTCAGTCGACAAGTGACAAAAGTAAATAATTGCCGAATGGTTAAAAATGTCAGCTACACCAAATAAAATAAGAGAAGTGGTAAAATGAAAGGGTTCGGTCAAATTTGCTGGATACACCAACATTTATAACACATAACGATCTTATGCGTACACATACAATCGTGCGCTCTTAATAAATGGTGAAGCATTAAAATGGATGCGATGGCATCGAGTTTTTGGCAGTGAAAATCAAACATAAACCGTGATTACATTATGTAATGGGCATTGAAGAGAGAATTACATGCTGTGGACGCAGTAACAGCAATTGCACACGTCGAGTGGATGTAAAATGAATTAAATATAATTCTTTGAGCATTCGAGACACAAACATGTAATTTTCATTTTTCCATGTGAGCGTCAGTTCGCTCGATGCTCGTTAAACATTCACACATTCGTCACATATGCAAAATCTTCAAACGAATCGCCATTTGCCCTCGAGATACAGCGATTTTTGTGATGTGTTCGCTCATTTAAAAGGAATTAAATGATCCTTATGCCATGCATATATTCACAAATCCACCAGTTACTGTTGTTCAAATTAGACCGAGACAGATTAAATATGCAGAATGGAACAAATTTCAATGACCGATTTGCATACTTACAACCATGTTTCTCTGAATCTCATCATCGTCATCATCATCGTCGTCGTCGTCATCGGCTGGACAAATTGACTCAAATGGCTGACTTTTGATAATAAAACGGTTTATTCGCCAGAGTAATCATCTCAACCGTATTTCAGACTTTAGTTTCATATTATTAATTTTAATAGTTGAATAAACAAGTCGCGTATCCACACGGTTTAATTTTGTAAAGTTTTCGAGGTCGAAAAAGTAGGTAGAATAGGTATCATTTTAGTTTGGTGGTACGTTCATTTTGTACAATGTGTCAGCTATTTTGTGTGTATCGACCCTTTTTTGGATTGGGAATTTCGGATGTTCGGATCGTGCAAATGTGATATGATGGTGAGACGAAATGAAACAAAGAAGAGACGAACGAAAAAAAAAAAATCCAACCGAATAAAATATTGAGCGTACGCGTTCCGTGGCCTCTGAGACCATGTATATACATGGCATATATGGCTATAGCCAACTCGGACTAATGGAGAGTGTGTCGACAAGAGTATAGTGAATATCTAATAAAATGTTTTGTTCGCAGTCTCTTTTGCCCGTGTTGGTTTTTCTTTTTTCATTCACTTCAACTCCGTTGGGTAGGCGCACAAATGTATACATTTGATTTTAATATCCAACATGCATTCCTTCTACATATTAATTTTACATAATGGTTACCGTCGTTTTCAGCGACGACCATTCCTATTTTAACATCCATAACACATGCATATTTGTTGGCATTGTTATGTGCGTCCTTTTTCTTTCCCAAACCATACGACGAAAGATTTGCTCTTCATTTCGATTTTGGAAAGGCCAACGGACTATCGACGCCACAGCACACACACATTTGGTAAAATTTTCGGAATTTACCAATGTTTTGCAACACACACACATTTAAATTCTCTATACTTTTTTCATCGTGCATCCCGTACTCTCTTTATGTATATATTTTGCAACATAACGTTTCCTATCCGACCGACCATCTACGTGAATATTTGAATAATAACAATTTCACAAAATTGTTTTACCAAACAAAAGAGGATATCTTTCATTTGGAATGGACTGAATGTTTTTGTCCTGCGCTAGACAACCATCGCACCAATGTGTATTCACAAAAATCCATTGAGTAAAATCCAAACCGAAAATGTACCTTCTGTAGGTAGTAGCATGAGTTTTAAAATACTTTTCGAAGTTACGACCATAATGCGGCACGCATGACAGAAAACGGAAATAAAACTCATATTACGGGACCTTTTTATTATGTGCCCTGTGTGTGCGCTTGTGTATCTTGTCTTCAGCACACTGAAAACCAAATTCAAACAGTTAAAACTAAAAAATAATTCACATTCATTACACAACTCTTTCAATCCGCATCTACAGTTTTTTTATATGGAATTCAATCGTTTGGGTCCAAAAAAGTCGAATTTTTTGGTCAGAGAATTTAGTGGTTTTCCATTTTGTGTATCGAAATTAAATTGATTTTGCTGAAAGGCAAATTTTGTTGAACGAACCAAAAACAAACAAATGAATTTTCATGGAGGAGGATTTTTCGTTGAACAGAAATGTGAAAACCAATGCAGAAGAGAGAAAAAAGACCGAATTGTTTATTTACCAGCATAATAGAAGGTCGTTTCTTTGGAAAAAGGCCGCTGGCGATGCTCGAATATCGTTCACATATCGACAAAAACATAAATAGATAATTGCGTCCGCTTTCTATGCAAATTTGTGGATGTCGCTCTTTCTTGCCTTCTGGTGCTACTTCAATTCAACTCGAATCAATTGATTGCGCAGCTACTATTTTGCATTCGAATTTTGAAGATGAAAATAAAACGCACAGAAAACGAACATCCGAAATGGCTGCAAGGCCATTTCCATCGTCTGCAAGTAATTCTATTCAATCGGTACTATTGCAACTACACAATGAATGTGAACGGAATAAAGTTGTACCGAAAACTTTGCCATTTACTGTTCTCATACAATCAACGATTTCAATGATCAATTTGAACCACTAGCAAGAAATAGAACTTTCTCTCATTTGCAACTTCAGCGGTTTTTTTTTATTTTGACACAAAAATTCGATGCAAATTTAAACTGACCAAAAGGTTGCAACATCATTTAACCCCTCGACTGAATATTAGTGTGAACTAACGAAACATACCGTGAATTTGAGAGAAAATGTAGTCAAACTGGAAACTACTCCTCTCGATTTCTTGTTTCGTCCCCATTTTCAACCAACAAAACAAGATCATGATGTGAAGAAGCTGCACCCTGCATCCATTCAATATGTACCGATGTTTTGGTCACTTTTTGTAATAACACACATAATTTGCAGTAGTTTTAACATTTTGAACTTTTGGCACTGGCTTTTTTTACAATTGACCAAATGAGAGATGCTGTAAAATGGGAGGATACTGTGTGAGAGAGAAAAAGGGCAAATAAAGCCAAAGCTACAAATTCGGGTCAATTATATAATAATAATCAAGTGAAATTATAACTTCATCAAAATACCATATTTCAATGGCAATTTCGGTTCATTTTTCTAAAATACAGTAAACGAAATTCAACGTCGACATAAACTTTTTTTTAAATCACATTCGGCTCAATCTTCGCACTTCTCACACAGATTACATTTGATAACAAAAACTCAACGCATCAAATTTTGTCTGAATTGAATTGATTGTTCAGTTTCATTTAAGTCTTTTTTGTTTGAAAATGTCGTACAATTTAAGCTCTGTTTTGGATGAAAAAGTATCTAGTCCGTTCATTTTTACGGAATGAATTCAACTAAAGATTCTTTCTTCTTGGCAAATACAAAACTACGGGCAAATGAACAATTGAACATTTACTGTTTCCAAAAGATTATAAATTCGAATCGTGTTTATTATGAGCAAAATGTAAAGGTTTGTTCAATGCGTGGCGAATATTCGAGGTGAGAAAAGATGGCAACTAAAGAATGAATTGGACTTTTCAAAGGAACCGCTTGCATGGTCTTTTTCTGGAATTTGACATGGTGGTTCCAATAATTAAGGTTGAAAATAAAGAAATTTGGAAATTGAGAAATTGAATGAGGCATTATATAAAATCGCATTTATCACCACATTTATTGCCGATACAGTTGTGGACGATTCGAACAGAGATCATTTACATTGCACGCAATCCAAAAGACACCGCTGTTTCGATGTATGTATCACATTATGCTCAGAGATGCACACATGCTCAAACAATTTTCGGGGACTACTGAAGAATATTTCGATCAATTCTTAGAGAATAAGGTGTGTTCTTAGGTGTGGTGGGCACAACATCATGCTCACGTTCTTCCACAAGTGGCAACTTATTCATTTGGACAATTTTCGATTGTTTACGTATGAGGAACAATTGTCTGGTTAATTCGGTGGGATAAAAAATTGCCGAATTTTTGGAATGTACGTACGGCGAATATGAAACAGCTCACGGAATATGAAAAACTTGAGAATATGAAGAAACTTTACACTAAACCAATTAATAGATTTCAGTTAGTATTATAAATAAAAGTGGAGAAGAATCAAAATAGATCCAAACATGGGAAGTATTTTGATTTGATTCTTTTTTAGATTCTATCGAAAAGGAAAGGCCGGTGGATTTGTTCTGAAATAAGCGAGGAATATGTCAAGAAATTTGATGAATGGTCAGCTGCTTATTTCAAAGACTCGGATTTAAAGTTCACTGTTTGTTCATTTATTCACTTTGTTCATTTATTCACACTTTTGAAAACATTCGGCTTAAATTTAGAAATAAAATAATTGAAATAATGTGTATGGAATAGATTTTGAGTTAAAGAGTTTTAATATTAAATTACATCTCCAATAGATGTCATAGAGCTTTTTATCATTGCAAATAATACATAAAAGTGCATCGAGTAGTGGTGCAACATGGTTTATTCAAGCGATCAAAAATATTTTGCCAATTCAAGATGTCTATCACATCTGGTACAAACCAAATAAAAGCCCAAGTAATTGAAAATTCAAATTGCTTCCTAAAAATGTACGGTGCATACGTCATTAGTTTTGTGTTTTCAATTTGCATTTGGTATATGTAGTTAATGTTTATCTTGTGCATATTCTAATTTACGAAAATTTCCAATTTCGCTTCAGGGCGTGGATTAATTTCAAATCACACATGAAACGGATTTGATGTTGTTCATGTGATTACATTTGCGTCGAATGCATTAATCGATCGTTCGCAATTATTTATTGATGAAATCTAAATGGGAATCTCATGTGATGCTGCGGACGGAAAAACTTTTGTTTGCCTCATAGCAATCGCTATGGTAAAACGAACGGCAAAAAACGGCAATTTCATTTAATTTGAAAAGGAGACCGCCCATAACGGATATTGCTGTTTTGGAATTGTGAAATTTTCATCGGCCAATCATTTCAAAATGTCAGTGATTTCATCGTTTTCGATTGAGTGTATGCCAAATTTTCAATGCGACATTTATGTTTGGCTTTTTTTGTGCGCTTGTTACTTTTTGAAAATTCATTCACTTGCCTAATTTCATCAAATTAGATTAAACGATTTTTATCGCAAACTTTTGAAGTCAATACAATTTTAATGCTCGGTTTATGTATTTTTTTCACGATTTTAAAATGTGATTGGCATAACCGTTTTTTTTCTCGCTTGCAGTTAAAGTTTCGTAAAAGTTTCATTGCATCGTTAGTACGAGTAATGAAAATAATCGATGCGGAACTGTATGAGAATCATGGTTGTAATTGCATCGCGCAATTGATAGAGGCAAAAAAAGGGATCAAGGACCATTCGGCCATTTTGGATTAAGTAATTATACATATTTCGCATGAAGTAATTCTCGGCCATAGAACAGAGATATGCTGGTAATTCAATACGGACAAAGGAACTTTTTGTTCTATTGTGTCACCCCAAACGCCTTCAATGCTATTGACGTTTGCGATTGCTACCGCTACTGTTGTGACGACGGAATAAAAAGAGTAACAGTAGAACGCATTTCGAATGGCAATATAGTCCATTGCATTTATCCACTAATATCTCAATGGATTGGGTACAATAAGTCACCATCAAAAAGGTCGTAAAACTCACACATCAACAAATCGCAATCACATTCACACAAATACAACGAGACAAGCAATTCCGTTCCATTTCAACTATGACCAATACACATTTCGGGACGCTCTATATGGATTTGGTGCACATGGTGAACCCACTCACTCTTGCCTCACTAGAAAAACCATCGGAAAATAAATGAGTTTGCTACCTCCAAACGAAGTAGTGTGAATATAACAACAAGAGCAAATGGTTGGCTTAAGATAAATGCTTTCTAGTGCCCAAGTGCTATTTATAAATCGAACATTGTGTGTGTGTGTGTTTTCGCATGTGTATGTAGCATCACAAAACAAAAACCAACCGCATACACCGGCGAATCGTGAACCCTATGAAATGGATCTCTTTTCTCTTGCTCTCGTTACCGCTACTGCTGCTGCTGCTGCTACTGATGGTGGTTGTGTGCTATATCGCTCGAATACATTTCATTTATCGTTGTTGCGGTAGAAAATTCGTGCCCGACAGTTATAAGAATACACTTCCACTGAATATGAAAGCGATGTCGACTATATGGTAGCGGCAGCAGTAGAACCGTGGACCAGCGATAACTGTGTGTGGCTCTTTTGTTTCGAATACTTAACAAACGCAAATAGATACCGTATATATTGTATACAAGCTATATAGAAATGGAACGAACGAGGCTGGCTGTTAGTTACACAATGTCCGGTAGCATTGGCAATGATAAATGAGCATTTTGGATTCTTTGCCATTTCATATATGGCATGTTGTTTAACGGATAGAAAGTGAGACGGTTGGCAGTGCAAACGAGAAATGGTGGTATCGCCAGCTTAAAAATATGGATGCGGTGAATCCATTGTACATGTGGCTAAGCATGCTCTCCATTCTCTCTTTGCTAATTCATTCTCTCGTTCGCTCTTGAATCGCTCCACATTTATTATTCGACTGAATTATAATGCCGTTTTGTATGGAACGACAGAGTCAAAGCTATATTTGAGTGTTTTTGTGTTTTACAGCCACTTCTGTTTCTTTAATTTACTTTGGAGCACGCATACAAATACAATACAAACGGGCACATTAAATTGTGGTCGCATTGCCAGAAATAAAATGGGAAAAAGACTTCTTATTGTAAAGAGACAGAGAGAGAAAAATAACGAAGTAAAAATAACAAAAGCATTCCAACTGAATCGAGTTTGATATTTAATTTTATGCATAATCATACGAGCGATACCGTTTCATTGGATGCTACACGGCCGAACAATGCTATGCATAATGGCAAGTGATTTGATTGAGATGGATCAAGTCAACTCTGTTGATGTGAAAAGATGTTTGATTGCTGGAATCCTACACATCTTTCGCTTGATTATATACGCGCAATATAAAATTTTAAACAATTTTACTCGTTCGTTCTAAGGTAGAGCATTTGGTGACGCTGCACTCAGCGCGGACAGCACGAATTCATTCATAAAAATGGCGAGCACAAAATTTGTTCAAATGTTGAGGAAAATTGTGTATTTTATAAATGATTCGGACATGACTGGAATAATTGACGCGGTTTTTGGCGTAAGGTGCTTTTCTACAACCATTGACAACGTGAACTCTATCCCCCTTTCTTCATTTTCAAATAAAAACATTTACAAAGTTTTGAGAGAAATTCACTCTCTCGCTTAATGATTTATTGATTTACGAGACAAGCGGAGATGGAAAATCGCTCGTTCTTTTTTCAGTTCGACACAAACTTTTACTTTTATCCGGGTTTCTTGGACGATTCGATTGAGAACATAGCCGATGTGATCCACATTTTTTTTGCTATGCTGAACTTTCGTCAGGTTACTCTGTTTGTTTATGTTTTGAATTTAGCTATGTGGTGCGAAATTGAATAGATGTCGAATCGGCGCCATCTATATGCAGATGGTTGAATCAGCTATTTAGTTCTTATTTACCAACTGAAACAACGCGTTCGAACGCATCCATGGTGAAGGAGAAGCATGCGAACGCATGGTATTTCCCCTCGAAATGACCATCAGACGGTTGAAATACATAAGACTTATATAGGCGACGCCGCGATTATCTACTGCCGCCGAACTCAACGATAAACTGCATTCACATGGAGCGAATATATATATTTCATAGTACATAAATTGTATACAAACAAATGTCGCACTCTTGAGGGTTTATTCACGTCGGCTTCCGTTGCTATTTACAACGTTTTTTTTCTTTCAAATTCTTGGAACTGCGCTTTTTCCCTCAAAAAATAGAAACAATATTTTTTTTTTTTGTAAACATGTCCGAAAACGATTTCTTCTTCTCAATTTATAAAATTCTTTTTGAAGAAAAAGAAATGTGCTGGACGATTTCCATTTCGATTTTCATGTGAAGAATGAAGTAAACAAGCGTACATAAGTTGACATGGGATCCCATTGCAAAATATTTATTTAGTGGTCAAATAAGAATGGCAACTATACCACGAATACGAAGAACACGACACAACGGAGTACATGGAAATCTTTTGAATTGTAACATTTTCAACAACACAACCAAGTACCAGGTAAAATGAATCTACTATTTAATACATTTTACAAAATAGAATATACGGAAACATGGTTTGGTGTTTGTTTTTGTTCCATTTTCCAGCCATTGAAAAGACGACACGTTGGGATCGGATTCGTTGTACAAAAGTTTATAAGATATTCGTTAGGATGGAAAGCGTTCTTGTTTGTGTCCATTGTCGATGGTATACATAATCATTCAAAGCAACGAACAGCACTCACTTGATTCGTATAACAGCCCATATTGCTGTCACCATCTCTCGCCTTTCTTTAAATTGTCGGAGAACCCATTTTCCAGGACGAATTCAAAGGAAGCTAAAAGAAAACAAATATTTGATTAGTTTCATTTTTGTGTATGTGTGTGTGTTGGATGGATAGAAGTACATTGGTGCCCTATTGCAAATACAATTTTATTACTTCAATTGACTCCACCGCAAGTGTATACAAATTCATCCTAAATACACATGTTCACATATTCGATTATCGTGAATTCAATTGGATTCTTTCTTTTAGCACAATATTTGTTATCATGTTACACGTGCTTACTTTAATTATTTGGAAAATCAATTTTGACGCATGTATTCGCTGTCCAAAAAAAGGAGAGAAATATTACTTTTCTAAATGGATCAAACAATGAAATTCATTAACTGTGAAAAGCTTCAAGAGCATAGATTTCATTCAACTTCACGATATGTATATAAATTTAAACAAATGTGAAGAGAAGAAAAAAAATAAGCAGATGAGAACGAAAAAAACGGATGGTGTTCACAGTTTGGTTCGACTTAAAACCGAGTCTAGTTTATGAAGAAGTTTTGAAACTTTGTTATTGTTTGAAGCACAAAATAGAAGTGCACCATTGTTGAATTTGCAATACACGCCCGAAATGCCCATGCTCATGAGCTCATGATATCATTAAATCAGTAAATTTTCTGCCGTTTCAAAGAAACGCAACTATTGCAAATGTACTTTTCCACAAATTTGGCGTCTATACACTGTTCTATCCAATCTAAGTATGGTAAAAGCAAATTTTCCTAATTTTCCCCCGAAAACCTCGAAGTCGAAGTGAAAACTTTTTCTTATTCCATACAATCCGAAAATTCGTGAACGAAATGCATCAACAAATAGAGGAAGCTCGAATGAGCACAACCAAGAAGTATATGCGAACGAGAAATGAAACATAACTATACATTGAGCACAAGTTTTACGGAAAAGTTTTTTTTTACCATGAGTCAGGCGAAAAGTATGAACTCGCGCATTTGCACACATTCGCGCACAAAATACGGGTAAACAAACATAACTAGCCAAAGGGTGGACTCTGACAACATTCACGAAATTTCGAACAAAAGAGAAATTCAAATAATAAACTGTAATTTAAACAAACCAAAAGACACGAACACAAAACTACCATCAAACTCACACTCTGTGTCGTGCTTTCGTAAAGAGATGGAGAACTCCAACACTGAATAAAATACATTCATGCCGGGGCGAAGAAAAAGTTTTTGCTCTGCTCTCAAAAAGCGGGTACCGCTTTGGTTGTGGCCGCTTCATTTCATGTGCAAGGTTTTCTAGGTAATAAGTTCAATAGAATATGCATTTCAACGACAACGACGACAGCACCATACAACCGAGATATATTTAAAGTGCATTTAGAGCATTTGCATGTGCTATATCGGCAATGCGAAACGATGGCTAAGACATAGCGAGGATTTCCATGCGACAAACATATTTTAATAGAGATATTTTCTAGGGAGGCCGCTTTTGGATTTCTCTATGTGTGTGCACTACTTTTTGGCCCCAATGTTCGTTGTCGTGCTGTTGACTTTTCGAGAAAGTTTCGAATTGAAAATTTATGCATACAATTGCTTATGTCATCTTTTTGGAGGTTTATCCGCAACCCAACCCTAACCGAATTTCCAAATCGAAATCGAGAAATCAATAGAACAAAAATTAAGCAAAATCGAGCAACGAGCTTTAAATTGTTCGAACAAAATGACTTTTGAACAAACTAAAGCAGCAATTGGACAGAATGAAGATTTCAACTTCTAATCGAATCAGCTGCGATAGTCAGAATGGTTGTTGAATTTAGCAAAACCGGGCCAACCCAATACCATTTCGAAAAATGTCGATTCTCCATCTCATTTTAAGCAGCAAATGCTTACATCGCTCTCCTTTTTTAAATGGTCTTCCCATTCATTGCATTTGATAGAACATCTTCAAATGTTACGAAACACTTCTTCGCTTCAACCCCACACATCACATCCGCTTCGTGTATTTTACGTCGACTCTCGACCACTTTTCAACCAAATTAAATTGACAATCAACGATGATTTAATTAACGTGAGGCTTTTGCCAAGAACTTTTCAAGCTCAACAACAGACAGAGACAGTCACCTTCTTCTTTCAACGCCAATGACTACTCTGGCTTATGAAATATTTTCCGTTCGGTTGAATGTTTCGATGTCCCTATCTTTCATTCTCGTTTCTCGCCATTGTCTTACTCGCTCAAGTTAAATTTATTAAGAAAACCAATGGAAAAACGTTAACACGCTCTTTTTTCAAAAAATAGTTTGTAAAATTTGGAAGAAAGCACATCAAACGACTTTCTTTTGTGTGAAATCGAAAAATTTTCTATTTTGAGCTACAAACCCATTTTATTTCATTCACTTGTTTCAAATTATAAGCAAACTATTGTTTTGTTCTATAATTCAAGTTTGGATTGTATGTTATTTGTTTAAAATTATAATGTTTCAAGTCTTTTGATCCATTTACAGAATTCAATTCACAACATTTAGTTCCATTTCACGAGATTTTGTATGTTCGCAATTCAAATGGAAACTTCGTTTTTCAATATATAGAAGTTTAACATGAGCATACTCCTTTATATAGATTCAATTGTGGCAAATCAATCGCCTCACAAAATTTTCAGTCAATTTCGGGCTAATGTAATTTGATACTCAAGAGAGCGGAAAATCTAGTTTTTGAATTTTTAATCAATTCGAAATATGATTGGCATTTCAATTTCATATTATTCACTGGAGCTGGTCATTTGGAACAAAACCCATTAGTGTGTTATGCCAAATTCCTTCAAAATTTTCATGAAAGTTGAGTATATTTTCTTAAAAAATATTCGAATTCAGAGCATCGAATGGTGTTTATATTGATGAGTCGACCACTAGTGAAAATACTTTATAAATGCGATGCTTTGCGTCAGCAAATCCCAATGTGATGGTTATATATATATGTAATGCGTATGCATCGTATATATACAGATATAGTAGTGTGCGATTCCAATTGGTATTCCAATATGAATGAGTAAAATATATATGTATGTGTGAGAGTGCGTATTTGTTACGAGGAACAAAAGCGAGCGAACAATGAATAAAGGACGTAATTTCTATTGTATTATTTTCCTATAGTCGTTCAATGGACACAAAACGATTGTATAGGTGAACAGTTGTTTTTGCTACTACGAATATGTTGGAACGGTTAGTATATGCTGTGCGGCAGCAAATAGAAGGATAAATGTGCACATAAGCCGAAAAAAGAGGGATGAGGAAAAAACATTCTCTTTTTTCCTATTTGGGCTAACTATTGCAAGAGGGGTGGTTCTCTCTCGGCTACTTCAAACGTACATTCTCATTTTGTTTTTCAACTGGTCGATTTTCTACTGTAGCTGTCTGATCTAGCTATGTTAGTATGACCATTTCTTTTAGTTTATTTTCGAGATTATTTTTTTTATAGATTTCAACAAAAATGTCACAGTAAAAAAAAACGAAATAAAAAAGAGAAAAAATTACAAAATTAAAATGACCACCGAACACATTTGCTTTAATTAAATGAGAGACGCCGTGCGTAGTAAATATCATTCGTGCAAATAATGTATAACATTCAGATGTAAGATATATTTGTAGATGCTCAAAATTACAACAGGTACTATATATCAAAATTACGAACGTTGGCATGGATGCCTGACCTACGATCCAATTTGCATATCGCTGATTTAATGTAGAGCATGAATCGCAGCACGCGAAACATGAAAATGAGCAAAAGAGCGAATGACAGAGAGAGAAGGAATGTGGATCGTTGAAATGTAATAAAACTCAAATACAAACATACGCTTTCGCTTGAAGTGTGTGTGTGTGTGTGTGTGTTGAATGTTATATTACGTGCACTGAACCAAATGAATGGATTTTCCAAGAAAATTTTGAACCCGCCATCACCGGCGAACGTTAACAAATGCAATTGCTCTTTTATGGAAACGTCCGACGGGTGGATATTATAGTACTTCTTAATATTTCATGGCTATCTCAAACGATTACAGTAAATATAGAAACATACGTGAAATTTTTGTTTTGAATGCGAATACAAACGAGCAAAAAAAAAATACAAAAATGTGGTTAAAAGTCAATTTCATCGAAAGCAAACCGGTTTGCAAATTTTGAGTGTGGCAAAAGTTATTGCATATGAAAGCAATAAATTGAATCCAAAATGATATTTGATACTTTTATACGAACGTATTCAATTGAGTTTTGATGCACGCTTCCATCGTCCGTTTAAGAACATTTCGATGTTCTGACATAAATCTTTTGCAAGTATTTTGACTTATTACAAATTTCGGCGCAAATTCTACCAAATTTTTTTTTATCGATTTTTTGAACTTCAATATTCGAAGGTCCGTGTACATATTTAAATGAATGAGAATATTATTCGAATGATTATAATCCGACATTTATCATTTGAATTGTTGATTGTATTCATTTCCAAGCTGAAAACAAAATAAATGTTTGTGAATGAAATGAAGAAAAATGCTTCAATTCGAAATTGCCGTTGGGCCATTCAGTGCACACGTGTACAGGTCAGCCAAAAGTAAAATCTTTATTATTTTGTAAATAGAGAAAATTGCCTTATTAGCATATTTTTATTCGTTTGGTCAGTCAACGGAACTTGGGTTTTAAGCTAAACAAATCCGAAAATGACGTTTAAATCGGCCAGTTGTTGAGCCCAGAAAAAGGATAAAATGTATGTGTATTGCCATTAATCGGGAAATGGGCCAAAATAAAATAATCGCGTTTGAACCTTTTTTTATTTGACGCTCAATGCATATGCTTGTTTCGTTGCGAACCGAATTCAAAACACATGGCAGCATAAACTCGCTTCGCAAGAAGGGTTTTATTTTTTTAATTTTCAAATTTGAATCGGTTCGGTTGAGTCAGTTCTTCGGTGAAAGGGTTTTGTGGCAAGATTCATGGTGTCTATATCGAGCGAATAAATTTAAAAGCGATAGATAATGCGCAACAACCCAATGAAATATTTAAATATTCGTCATTCGGTGAAATTGAGTAAATTTGTCCAACTACTTTTGTAGCCATGCAAAGAGAGTCTTCAACGCTCTGCCAAAAAGTAAAAAATTAACAGTTGATTTGACGCTATTATATCTATGACCTACTAATGCTCATCACGATAAGTGCAATAAATTTGGAACATATATCGTAAGTGTACATTTGATGGTGATTGATTTAAATGGAAACGTGTCAAAGTAAAATGCCAGCCATTTCTGTCAAACTGATTTTGTTTTTCGATTTCGGTCATTTAACACGGTAAATCATAATTTAAAATCTATAAAAAGAAATCGAATCGAAAATCGTTCGTTTTGCAATCGAATACTTTTTAATTCCCAAAGCGAGACAGTGACTAATGGCACAGTGCCTGTAACGGATAGTTTAAGTTGAATTTCGGTCAAATGGAATTAGTCAACGGCACATTGAAACATATTTGATTGTAACGGCAAATGTGTTACGAGCGACAAAGTAACACGGAAATTCAATACCAATCAACCCCTTTCACATATATTGCAGCGTCTTTGCTACACGCAATTTCTTCCTTTTTCATCATGGACACATCTACGACGCACAATAACACATCGTTTGTTTCTATTTTGCCGTTATGTTCAACATGTCCTTTCATTCGCTTTAGCTCGTTCTATCTTTATTTGTCGAACATTGTTACTTTCTTTTATTTTTATTGCATTTAAAAAGGGTCAAACGAGAGATAAATGTTCGCATTTTTTCTCCTTTTCTCACTTTGGATTTCTGGGAATATAAAACCCTCAAGACATCGATTTTGTCTGCTAACAACGTAATTCCGCATGGATATTGCATTTGAACACAACCGCGAATCAGAATAACAGAAGGCAACAGAAAAAAACGGTTCTAAGAATAAATGGTTTCTTTGGCCGGTTCGGTTGCTTACTGAATTTCACGCTAATGCATTAACAAATTAACAGGAAATTCGATAGGCCACACTGAGCACTGCTAGATGAAATGAAAACCAATTCCGTCCAATTGATCGTGATGCTGAATTTTTACAATCCATCCGAGCGCTGTTCTTCGCTCGCCACAAAGTGAATGATTGCTTTTAGTCAAATGAAAGAATATATATTGATGTGAATATTATGGAATTGGCATGTTAAATTTATATTTTCTTTAGCCATTTGTAGCTTTTGATACTGTTGAAAAAAAAAAACTAAAGTCTTCCGCAATAAATCGCTAGGTAATACGATGGTCGCAAAGAAATGTGGACAATTTTCTCTCTCTTCGTATTGATTGTAAACATTTTCTTTTTTCGCTGTCAAAAGCAAACCAATACCCAAAAATCGAACGCATAAATTGCTTTCATCGTCGTCAGAAAATGTATCATTTTTTATTTTCAGCTTCACTTCAACACGAATGCTATAAATTACCATGACGTTTTTGCATATAGCGTCCGAAACCACTTGAAAGCAAGCCAACCGATCCGAGACTATGTTCAAAGAAAAAATAGATTGATAGTGGAAAAAGAAACGAGAAAAAAAATTCAAATGACTTCGCCAAGGTGGAACGGGTGATGTTGGGAGGCGATTGAAATGTTCCGTCATGTTTTTTTGGTTTTCATGAGCGCCAATAAAATAGAGTGGCGATAGAGTGTTCATTTCGAGAATGTTTCGGTTCTATGGACACACATCGATAGTTTGGCCATTCATTTGACACAACGCACATCACGATATCATTTGAAAGTGTTAAATTGCGCTCATAACTCAAATATTTATTGCAATTCACCGAAACCATTTTACCCTTTTCCCATTTACGTTTTCATAAAGGCAATAAAAAGAAATATGACAAACAAAAATGTACCATCGAGTCGAACTCTCTTCTGCGCTCGACAGATATATATGCTGTATGGAGAGAGACAATATTTTTTAGGCGCCGGTCACAAAACTGTTCAGGTTGTTGTGTTTGTTTAACAGGCACCAAAAGTCTATCGAAGCGGTAATAAAAAGTCGTTACAACTCAAAACAAAATAAATATAAATGAAAAAAAAGTAGCAACAGAATCGTTGGCATTCTAAAATAGGAAGACGTTTTGGGTTGTGTTTTATTTAACCCTTTTTCACGTGTGTGTGAGTGCAAGTCACACAAAAATATTGTTCGATTTGTTTGCCATTTGTTGATAGGAAGTTGAATCCATTTCTGGCATTGCATCCATATGTTATTCTTTCCGATGCAATAAATTATTACGTTTTCCATTCCAATTGTGTTAATTGTTTTGCCAATATTTCGATGCAACCGACAGATATTTTGTTGAACTCTTGTTTTGCGGTAATTATTCATTTTTGTGTCGGTCGTATTGTCCAAAGTCAATCAGTTGAATCTTCGATAGAGAATTTGGAACATTTTTTGTTCACAATTTTTACAGCGGCTTCTCATTTTGTGATTTGAGTGAAATGAAACGAAAAGCATATAGGAGAAAGTGGCTTGTGTCTCAGATGTTTCCTTCATATTTTCCAATCCATGGGAATCATTTGGGATTGTTTCCATTGCATTGCATTCATATATGTGTGTAATGTACTTTTGCAATATGATGCGTTTCGTATGACAATGACTTTGGCGAGTCGATATTTTTTTTGTCATCCCAACACACAAAAAAAAGTATTGACACTACAAAATCCAACAACAAAGAAAACAGTGACGATAAATAAAACACCCTTTTTTTATCTCTATGCATTTACGATTGGAAAATGCGATTCACTTTCAGTTTAAGTTTCAAAGTTATTGCAAAAAACGACACACCGTTTTGTTGTGCATTCAATTTTTTTGCACACGAAGACATTAATCAAAAAATCCCTTTTTGACGTCAGTGATGGTTTGATACTTTTTGTTATATGTGCGTGCCTGGCTACGTGCTGCAACTGGTCTCTCCGAAAGAATTACGGCATTATCATCGAACGCGGTTTTAAAATCGATTTTCAATTCCGTTTCAACACGAATCGTCGTTTCCATATCGCTCACATTGAATGAACACTAAAAACGGATCGCTTACATATGATACGTTTTTTTATAAACCCTTCCATTTAATTCAACTCTTTTACAAAATAGATAGACAGACACATACGAAAAATTGCTGCATCTAATGAATGCTCAATTTTAAATTTGATGCGGCCTGATTGTTATTGCCGTCAAATATTTACCATGAAATTTGAAAAAAGAATGTGAAGTAAGAATATAACTCAAAAATTGTTGAAAATTTCTTTCGATTTTATGTTGTTTGATTCCCCTCTGTTGAGTTGAACCCATTACATTCAAAACTGGTTTTACGATGACTATATATTACACTAAAACTGTGTCTAATGCAAAGCAGCACACGTTTCATCATGACATCTTACGAACTTTATAATGTTTATTGTGTAATTTTTCTTGAAGAAAATTCATCAGTCATCCGCACTGGTCACTTCAGCACATCATAAACAACTGTATTTCTCAATATCATCACGCCAGCAAAAACTGGTCAAGCCACAAAATTTCCCATTATAAACAGATTACAAACATAATAATTGAACTGAGGAAATGGGAATCAAAAATTGTGGCATAACATTGAAAAAAACAGCCCTAATATGTGGCATTTTTTAAATGTGAATATTTATACAGTTTGGCTTTTTCGAGGTATTCATTCAATTTTTGCCACACTTTTTACCTATTGACCTCTTGCATCCTCTTGTTTTCTCCGTATTTTTCATTCATCTCACTGCATTTTACGGCAAACAAAATCCAAATTACGTGAAAAGCGGACAGGAGATTGACAAAATGTGATGTGGTGACGCGCGTTTGTGTGTGAGGTCATCTCGTTGGTCAGTTTTAACGTAAATACAGGGAGACTGACTAACAAGGGATGCTGCTCAATTGTTTGGAATACATCAATTTACATAAAAAAACTAGATCATTGATGCTGGTTTTTTTGTGTCTGACTTTGTTCTCGCTTTTATGGAAATTATGATGTTAGCTGCATTTTGTTTGAAGATCAACTCAAACCGATGAATATGTAAATCGACAGAATGAGATCGTTTTTTTAGGTCAAAAGTGGAATCTGTTGATGCGATTTGATCCGATTTTTATGAAAATGAGATGATTCATCAAAGGGTGAATAAATAGAACACTTTTTTCCTGTCAAGAGTTTCATTTATTACGTGAGGTTAGAGTGCAAATAGATTGTAGTATTGGCATTTTATATGGCAATTAAAATCAAACGGAATTGATGCTGAACAAACAAACAAACATAACCCTCCTCACGTTGTTTCGATTTTTGTCGTTTTGAAAGACTTTTTTTCAGCTAAATTGAATAAACATTTTGATTTTCGTCTTTTTTTGGCTCAAACATTTGTTGTTGGTTTGTTTGTATAAAAATTGATGAACGTCGATAAAGTATATGACAAAAGAGGAGGAATGTCACAGACTCCCTGCGGTGTTCAATTTCACACAAATCAAAATCAAAAATTTTTAAAAGAAAGACTCAAACGGCGACTGGTTTCACTCTCCAAATTATGTACACACATTCGAGTTAGACGAATCGCTCCATTTTTTCTGTTGGTTCTTTTGAATGAATGTGGCATGTGAGCTTGCCGTTGAATTGATCGACGCAAATAAATTCAATCAAACTGAAAGTGTCAGAAGTAATAATAATGGTTGCACCACCCATAATTCAACAAAAGAACAGCATATACGATTTTTATATGTGGCACAGAGAATTGGACAGAGAAGGAGAAAGAGTGTATATGTCAGTAGCACTCACCTTGGTAAATCGGTCGGTATTTTCCTTGTGTGCGAGCAACTGTAGAAACCGTTTGAACATTTAATTTAATTGAATCGACTTTCACCAAAGGACATTTGTAAATGTAAATAAAACATTTGTAGTTTTGCGTCAACGTCATACCACACAGACGGAGAACGGTGTTATACGCTAACTTAATTTTATAGAAACGAATATGTTAAAGAGATATTCAATTTCAGTCATGATAAATCGATAGATGCGTACGGTGAGCAGTTGATTGCAAAAGAAGATGGGATTTGTTGCCAACGGTGAACGTTGTTTGATTCAATGCAAATCTCACTCACACGTTATAAATAATTTGCAAAACATTTCAATTGGAGATTCGACAAATATGCATGGTTACCATATTGGATGATTCGGTCGCTATGAATCTGTTTTCAATTGAAATCGATGTACGTATGACCGTTTTTGATGTTGGATTAGTAAACAAGGACGACACATGAACACAATATAGTTCACACAGATCTCTGATAAATGATTTGAAATATTTTGTTTAAGTGCTTAACTCGATCGGGGCGGGCATTACAATTTGTAAACGAAGACCATCAATTCATGATATACGTATTCGCTCTCTTTCTCTTCCTCTCTCTCCTTCAATGCAACCATTTTCTTTTGAATTGTCTGCCGAACGTTCTATTGAATAACATCAAAAATATCGTATTGATTTCTTGTGCGCTCGCATTTTATTGAATGAAATTCGAAACTATTGTATGGTTGAGATTTTATTCATCTTTTGTTATCTACTTACAAATAGCTAAAAATGAACGCGTGCTTGCAATGGAAATATAGACGAAAGATAAAAAAATAGAAGAAGGAAAAAGAACCAACGAAATAAAAGTATAAAGATGAACAAGAGTCGACTTTACTGCGATTAGCTACGCCCGATTTTTTTTTTCGTTCGTTTCTCATATTCAATATTCGAATAAAACGATTCATATTTCAGATCACAATAAATATTCATACCATTTAAGTCCATTTTACTTTCTCTCACACTATTGACAAACGATGGAGACACACAGAGCTCAAACCATAATAAAATATAGAAATAACAAACTTTCGAAAAAGACGACGCGAATAAAATCTGGTTTAAAAGTTCTGGTTTGTGTGTAAAATATTGTCCTCTTTTAAGTACATCGAAAGGAAAAGATGTATGCGTTTTTCTGTTCTTTTTTTGTGTAGTCGAGAGATTTTTTTATCTACTTCTCTGGTTTCGTGGAGACTCCGCAGTGGAGCTTAATGCTAGTACAATGCTTATATTTTACGATATCAAGAGCATTGACAGCGGCGACAATGGCAGCGACAATAACAAAGAACCACTTAAAATTCTGTTTAAATTGAATCGAGATTGAATCGCTAACACGCAAACAAACATCAGAAATATGAATATGCTGACGAAAAAAAAATCGCAGCTCATCAATGTTGCTGGACGGGTGCGCACCCATCATCGAGACGAAAAGTAATGTGCAAATTCATTCAACGGATCATTGAAGTATGGGTTGTGTGTTTGTCTCCTTTGGCCCAAATACGCAAGCACACACATTGCCGGATTATAATGGAATGCTAATATCATTTGATATAGCATGAAATTGCTTGATATGCAAAAATTTATATGACACGATAAACAAACTAAATGGCATCAATGGAGCAACGGTGTGTTTTCTGTCTTTCTCTGTTTCTGATAAATGGTGGCTTTTATCGCGATATAAACACATATATGCGATAGCAAAAGGGTCATTCGAACAATATCTAATAGTCAGCAAAAATGCCGGCATGTTTGTAAATCAGTGCGATATGAATGGCATTGTCATTCGCCGCCTGGCCCAGCCAACCGCCACGAATCTCGAAATTCCATATACGAACAAAGTTCAAAAGAAAGCTCAAATGCTTCGGATCTTGTCATTGGTGAAGTGTCTTTCAAATATTTATTTGCAATGTCATTTGAATCATATTCGGGTTTTTTCTGCTCTCGCCACCGATTTGCTCCCCGTGCTCTTTGTGTGTCGACTTCAACATTTTATGTTGTTTTTTTTTGTTCTTCATATGGGCCAAATTTTGCTCTCAACTCTTCGATTCGCATCAGATTTACGTCTCATTCGCGTTGTTTATCTATCGTATTTGCTTAGGCGGACGCTTTTTCTAGTTGTTTTCTGTTCTTCTTCATCTTTGGCGCTGATATGGCACATTCGCACGCAAAATATGATATTTTTTGGAGAAAGATGAATCCATACAAACCACTTAACAAAATGGTCTCTTTTACTATCCCAATATATGTGTGTATGGACTCTTTATTTGCAAAAGAGATAGTCGAAAATGTAGAAAAGAAGATTAAAATACGGATTTTTTTTTTCGTTTTCGGTCTCTGAGTGTGGGGATGGTTTTTTCTCGTCGTTCGGTAAATGGCAACGCGTTATTATTTTATTGCATTTGTATATTGTGGTGAGACAGTGACTCTATAAGTTTGTTTAAGTTAGATAACGAATGCGGACTGAATGTGAAAATAAAATGAAATAATTTTTGGTTGTTATTTGCAAAAATACCACATGCACTGTAGCAGAAGGACAAGAACAAGCAAGGGTAAGACTATTATAGATTGGCATGCGTCGAATATTATTCGCCAGCAACGGCTATTGGCGAAAGGATTTCAGCAGCGTACATTTTTTTTCATATCTCTCACTCTCTATGGCCAGATTTCATCGAAAATATGAAGTCGTTACTTTATCTCTGTTTGAAAGTTATGCGAAAAGAAGATTAGACCGCTGGAGAGTCACATTCTAAGCATTTGGCTTATAATTTTACACTGAAAATCATGAGGGTCGCTGAGTTTATTCAATTTTTCTATTTGTCATTCTCTCTTAAATGATAATTTTGTATTTTTGATCTCCCTTTCGAAAAAAAAATCAACCAAATGGAATAACGTTTTCAATCTGGGTTGCATTTATAAACTAGGAAAGCAAAATTTGCATTGTCATCATTTATTTTGAGTATATTTTTTTCTGCTCATTGGAGATTATTTCGAAATGATAGAGAAATAAAAGCTATTTCGAATTGTCATAGATAAATATGAAAACGAAAAAGTTATTTGTTAAAAAATGCGGAAATTAGTTTTCAAATAAAGGAAAAGTTGCACCGAAACCATGGCACTCAATTAAAATTAGGCACACAAATGCACGATGAATAGTCTTAAAACCCTTTGAACGGTAGCGTATTGTATATTCGATTCGTCGATCTATAGTAAACAACACCACTTTTGAATCGTTTGCGAATAGCTATAACCGGTTCCCAAGCAATTTAGTTCACTTTGAGCACTCTCCACATAAGCTCTTTTACGTTTTGCTGAAATGAAACTCATCTCTCTCTCTCTCTCTCTCTCTCTCTCTCTCATCTATCCGTTCCTTTTATGTCCTTTTCCAATTTTTGTTTTAAAATATTTTCTCTTCGGCAAATTTTCGAATTGATGTGCGCTTCTTCTTCATCCTTTAATTTTTTTTTCTTTTGTTTTCATTGTTGAGTGAATATGCGCGCACGAGACAAACCCACAAACACAAGAGTTCCATCTCTTCGTTCGTTTCGGCTTTTGTATCCAAGCACATTCCATTCCGCAGCATTACATATGTTTTTCGTTTGTTCGGGCAAATAAACTACATACAAACAGAATGTCTGAATGGAATCCCATTAGCGTATTGTTAGCGAACATTATAAATAGATCGACAAAAACGTGTATAGTTGTAGCTTGTGCAAAAGCAAGTGGTTATTTACAAAAGTCTGAATGAGAGATTTTCCTAATGGAAAATGCTTTGCAAATAAGAAGTAAAATGCAGAGAGATAGAGTGAAAGAGAATGGAAAATGGACAATATGTGTGCCCGGCCAATTGTGCTTGGTCGTGTCTTTCATTCTACATTGTACATTCTCGTATTTCGTTCGCATATTCATTTGCATACGAGAAATAGTTGCAAATAAACCAAGTTATACGACGTCATCATATACGGAAATATAAAGAGAATGTTTTAAATGAAATGTGCCTAATAAAAGACGCATGGAAACGAATTGACGAGTATGCCAACGACGACGGTGGCAATGAAAAGCTTGTCTGTGTGTATATGTCCCATTACATTGCTTTCATTACGTGCATTTATAGAATGATATTTGTTGATGGCTAACAGAAGTAAGCTCTTTATTCAATGGCCATAAATATGGTATAAAAAGGAGTCGATTCAGAGACAGAGAAAATTGAAAGTGCTGCCCGTTTCATATAGTGAAAAATGCAGAGTAAAACAGATAAGATGCCATTGAAATGGTAACGACAAGGCGAAAATGCTGCAAAATATTCAATGCCCGTCTTCTCCAATGCGGACAATAACAATAACAATAAATATAAATGTATGCACAATACACCATTAAACATATATGTGATGATGCCTCCCTTGCTCCGCTGACAGTATTTACATGCAATGGCATCAACATCATTCGAAAATATAAAGTCAAATCGAAAACCGACCATTGACAAACAAAGAAAAACACCCGTAAAAACCAAATTCAAAATTGCCAATGTTGTGCAGACGACAAAAGTTGTGGACATTTTCGATTTTCCATTCGACTCTCTCTTGTCGAGTCTATTGTACATTGGGAATATTAAAAAAAGGGAAGAAAATATTTTTCACATCTTGTTCAAGTTTTTAGAAGGAAATTCGTCGAAGGCAACAAGAGAAATGGACCAGGAAGACAGCATCATCATGGTTTACATATGGCGAAAAGTTTTTGACTGTTGTTGTTTTCTTTTTTATTATTATTTTTGCTCGGATGTGCGGTCCATTTGATCATAAGGGAATTCGTTTCAGTGTAGCACATAGTGTTGCTGCTGAAATTTCGCTTTCAACTCAGGCAAAACACACAAATCGAACCAAATTTTACATACATTTCAACCATTTCAAATGGCAGAACATGTGGTCGCCTCTTCGTTTCAATGTTCATTGCCCATTTTCATGCACTTTCAAACTCCAGCCATAAAACAAGCATTTCATCTCATTCTCTCTGTTCGCAATGTATTCAAACACAAAAATAAAAAGAAACAGTGCTCCGAACAGTTAATATCGATTGATTTTCACAAATGAATATGTTTCACTTTGAATAAAATATGTTTTTATTTACAAAGCGATTCTTTAATGTTTTCTGTCGGATCTGTTACTGTTGCCTCATTCGTTTGAATGAAGATAGAAGAAAAAAAATGAAGCCATTTATGTGATGTGCGTGCGTATTTTTCGATAAACTTCTACAAAAATAGATATGCGATGACAATGTGCGTCCGAGGGTGAATCACATTCAAATCGATCTGTGCGACTTCGTCACAAGGAATTTCAAAAGATATGCACGACACATGTTCGCTATTGTGTGAATTTTTAATGGAATTTTCAATCGAACGAAAGCAAAAAAGAAGCGAAAGGAGTTGATATTTTGCCCGTAATAAATTTAATCACCAACAGACAGCAAGACATGGAATCGTATTATTTAAGTTGGCAATATTTTTTTTTCTTCTTCATCATGAAACCCCTCTAACATCGCAAAAAAAAACCAATTGTGATTTAATTTGCATGAATTTTCGCTATAGCTAAAGAGTTCATATTTATACAAGTACGCGATGTTAACTGAAACGAATGAATGCGAACCACACGCATTCAGATTAATTTGCATTTAAAATATATTCGAATCGTTATTTTGAATACAAAATTCGTGCTGTGTTACGGTTTGTCAATCATTGTCATTATCAAAGTGTTACTTAATTTGCTATGTGTTTTTTTTCTATCATTTGAGTCTGTGTTGCGAGTATTGAATGCGTCGTAGCAAATGACCACTTTATTCGCAATTTATTTTGTGCACAGTGTGGCTTCACACAAACGAAATCGCAATTAAATGAACATTTTTCCGAATGAATGCACAAAATTCGATTGATCATCGTTGTGCTGTCATCGTGCCCATTTTAACCGGAATTCACCGTAACAGCCCATCAAATAATTGGCAACGAATAAGCAGAAGATCTTCAAAAGTTTCATAACAATCGAACAAGCAACACAAAGGAATGGATAATCATTTTCCCATATACATACATTTTGTGTATATAAATACAGCTCGGGCGATTAGTGGAAGTGCTCATCATAATCAAAGACACCGCATATTTTCATACACTGAGACAAAGTTTCTTTTCCAACGGATTGTTCTTCCCTTTGTTCAATACACCAATAATTTATTCGACGTCTATCGAAGCAGAATATTTTGGTCGCCGATTTTTTGAAGCATGCGTATCTATTAATTCACCATAAACAAGTTCGAAAGCTAAATCTATTTTATTCAAATTCGTGGGCGAGTTAACTGAAAAGTTTGTGTGTGAAAGTGAAAGTGTCACGGTTCAACTGGATGGCCTAAAACTGTTTCAAAAACGTTTCAACAAAACTAAAGACAAAATTTACATAATTTTAAATGTTCCGCAATTTTGTATTATTGAATACATTTCGGAGGTTTTTCATCCAATTGACAAGGGCTTACTTAAGGATTTTGAATGCGAACGGGGAAAAAAATTCCAAAATGAAAAGCGAACGAGTTGAATCACAACCTATATATTTTTGAAAGAGAACGACAACGGCTAAATTGTATATCGCTCTCATTGATTCAAATCGACAGTCAGTTGGTCAGACGAAGGTTCCATTTTATTTATTCGCATTTCATGAAATCATCCAATCCAAAGAAGGTAACGTGTATTTCATGACAGTTTTTCTGTGCATTTTTTTTATCACAAGTTTTTTTCCTCATTTTGTCCTGCTGTAAAAGGTTGAACGATATAGGAACATTGCAGAATATATACTGCATAGCAATATCATTGTCCTTCTGTGCCATATATTAAGGCATTTTTTTCCTCTACCAGAATTCACTTTTTCTTCCCGATGTCGTGTTTTATGAATGTTTTCTCTGTCATGCGGCATGCAAATGCCGCGGATCCCTTTGCCGTTTTGAATGGTGAATTTTTTTTTTATTTCACATAAAAACGGATATAATTTTTGCTGGCCATGCAATATTCCGCCATCAATTTGAACTCACTTACACGTGTGGCTAAAAACTCACTCAGTTTTTGCATCAGTTTCATACCCACCATATACATACCGTAACCATTTCAATATCATCCAATTTTGCATGTTTTTGAGCAAATGATGCCATCATGTATACATAAAATGGTTCGGTTGTATATCACATTCTACCCAAATTTTCAATTTCATTTTGCCTTCGCATCGGACGCTATCCAGAAAGTGGCCCGTCGCAATATCGTTACTTTTTGCATGCCGATACTTTTGATCCAGCTTCGGTATTTTTTTTATCATATTGGCTTATGTTAACTATATAGGTTTTCGATGCTCTTGTGTGTAAGTATCTAACGGTGGTTCTTTATATGACAGTATTTACATTTATACCTCGAAATCCGGTGGATTGTATTTCGATTTATGTATGTAATATTCGACCGTTTACCATCGATACCAACGATGAAAGTTGAACGATGGCACATGCATTACTTGAGGCTACTAATCATTCTGACATTGTGCATTAACCGGCTAAAATAATATGAAAATTTATTCGCTTTAAATTTACCAGAAAGATTTTCACTAATCTTTTGGTAGTTTGTTTCGGATTCTTCTCATACTTGAGTGGCGACCAAAGGTAAGTATGGTCGTTTCGTTCATTTTATTTTTGGTTTCGGTCGAACGATATGGATTTTGTATTTTTTGTTCACTCTTATTTCACCAGCAGCACTTTGTGACATCGTAAGAAGAAATTCAATATGTTATATTATTACGAAAATTGGAAGTTTGCGTAATATCTATCGCATGGATGCGAGCCAAAAATCTATCTTATGTTATAGTTTGCCTCTGTCTCCGCTCTTTCGGGTGCTGTTTTTCATTGTAAAAATATGACAAGAAATTACATAGTTTGCAAAGCATTTATTGTGTGTAATGCTATGGCCATGCGGTCGATAGTAGAGATAAAGTTCCGTATAGACGTGGATGTTTGGATGCGAAACAAGAAAGAACATTCTTAGATAAAGTTCGGTACAATTTGAAGTGCATACATAGTAGCCTAGAAGAAGCACGAGAGAAATAGCGGATTCAGATATCCTAAGCCTTACATAATAACGTATGGCAATGGCTATTTTATATAAAGCACATCAAAATGGAAAACGGCTACTTTAACGGCTGTGCTACCTACAACTGATATTGCTACCCTAAATGTAAACCTCTACCACATCCATGGAAAGATAATACGTACACAATTGGTCGATCCATGAGTCCGCAAACACTAACGCACACAAATACGTACACAAATACAGTCGCATCAAAAGGACCAAACGATATGATAGGGGATTGCTGTTTTTTTTTCATCATTCCTTTTTTGCACTGTGTCGCTTTGCTCACCAGAGTATCGGTTGTTGGACATGCAGAACGAATACATAATAGAACAGCAGTGACAGGCGACCGTAACAACCATATATAACAGACGACGCAGAATATGGGTATGGGTTATTCGGCCGACCGACCAACCGACAACGAACCGAAACACACTGAATATATGTATGTTTGAATAGCAGAAAGAGAATGAGTGTGAACGAAACGAGAACCTTTTTCCGAAAAGTTTTGTTTGCAAAGTTTTTTATGCTACACAAAATGTAGGAGGGATGGCCACAATCATATATATACACATATCACTATGCTATAGATACATATGTAGCATATTGTAATGGTCGCCATCGAATGGAATAACTATTTCGAAAACCTGTACGTTATTCACCACCAATTTCGCTCTCTCCCTCTTACTATCTCACTCGCCGTGTCTGTTTCTCTGTATAGGTTTTTGTGTGAGGAATTTCAAATGTTCTTCTTTGCTCTTTTGCTGTTCGCCGTTTTCCATTTCTTTGGTTCGTTTCTTTCTTTTTTTTTGATGCTGTTTTTTTTTCTTTACGACTTTCTTTCATGTGTGACTGTGCGATGCGAAACCTTTTCCATGTTACCCAACATTTAAAAGATACCAAAATTTAGTTATATATGTGTATGTGCTATTCATATGTGCCATACGTTGTACACTTGATACAAATCTCATTGGGGGTATTTTCATGTCTTTTGTACAAATGTTTGTTTTGCCGACCCAGAACCCAAATGGACGCTACATGCATATATATTTGAATGTGTGTGCGGGATATAGAGACACACGTATATTATTTGATGGCTTGTAACGACGGGCATCTTGGCAGTGCAAATGCAAAGTACACCGCAGTCAAATGGAAAATTGTTTACGTCGACTTTAATTGATTTTTATCTTTTGACAGTTTTTCTCTCTCAGTCACTTTTCAGTGGAAGATAACATGCATTTGCCGGGATACAATTTGCTGGTCTCACCCATACCGTACGTTCAACAAGATGTAGCTGATACCATTTTTCGGATTTCGTTTCCGTGTTATCAAACGGAACATTATAAATGTATATATTTATCGTACAATGAAAAATGAAGTGGCAAAGTAAGTAAGAAAATGAAACTGATAGCCATTCATTGAGCTTGCCCTTTTCCTGTGAACTGATACATTTTGGGAAAATGGAATTAGTATTTATTTAGGTGTAAAATAGGTTTTACACAAATAAAATTTCGCCATGATGAATCTTAATGGGGGGTTATATACCGTCGAATTTTTGTTCATACTTTTCGGATGCGACTACTTCTACTACTCCATGGATCGATGGTATCTTGAAAATAGTTTGGGCAAAATGTTCCAAACAATTGTTCTACCACTTGAATCAATCCGAAAAAAAATTGACCTTTTCCGGTAGCAGCAGTAACAATAACAACATTTTCAAACTAATGAGATGCTTGAACAGATAACGACCATACTTGTAATTTATCCTGCATGGATTGGTTTTTGTTTGTTCTTCTTCGGTAAATTCAAAAGTTGAATGTGAAAATTCCAGTGAATTTTCATAGCAATTATTTCAATTTCTGTAATTTTCTGGCAAAGCAAACAATGCATAAACACACAGAGAGAAAGAGAAGATGGAAAAAATGTCCTCCAATTTTACAAAAATTCACTAATGCAATTTTTCTGTAGCGGATGCAACAAAACAAAAATCATTTTATAAAAAAATCAGTTAAGCAGATTTGATGATGACAAACTTGTCATCTCAATGCAATCACATTTGTTTTGTCCACAAAACTTCAAAGTCGATACGACAAACATTCATACACTCACAAATGAATGCAGAATTTTTTTTTTCAGAGTTCACTTTAACTTTTGTGTATTTTGTTTCCGGTTTCTGTATGATTTTTTGCGAATTTTTTTTATTCGTTTTCATCAATTTTATAATTACCCTTGTTTGCTGCACACAGAGAAATAGTCATACTGATGCGACCAGAGTGAGCGTGAATTGATGCTCTATATGGCTTGACAATGCTGTTGACAAATCGCATGACGACAGTCACAACAACAGCGCGAAAAGTCAGTAACAATCGACAGCGAGAGAGAGAGAGAGAGAGAGAGAGAGAGAGAGAGAGAGAGAGACCAAAAGTGCAAGCAAAAACGAATGGGCAACAAAACAAAAAATTATGATATCCAACGACATGGGAGCGACGATACAATACAATTTTTAAAGGACCATGCAACATCCTAAGCGTGCTACATAAAAACAATTTCAAAAGCAGATTGTACTTGAGATGCTCGACGTCCTTTGCCAATGATTGTGCCACCCATAGTCGCAGTTATTATTGTTATTGGGCTCTCTTTCTGTGTGTCCCGGTAAATTTGCATATGCATAGTCTTCAATTCCAACATTTTACGTTCGCTTTTCAATTCGCAACAAAAACGAAATGTGAACAATAAATGTTCGCTGAATGAATATATTGTGTGTGTAATGTAACGCGATGGTCGATGGCTTCGTGTTATCATTATAGCTATAGTATATCCATTCTAAGCTGTTGTATTTGCAACGAATAATTTCCGCCCTCATCCATCTTCGACGTTGACTGTGCACCATAGAGTACACAAGCAGTTTGAACCATGCCGTCGTTCTATTCATTAAAATACTCATGCTGCTGGTCTTGTCTATTAGACGATGTCTGTGGGTGCATGTCTATCAAACCGAATTGGCACAACACTTATATGCATAAGAAAAAAAACGTGAACTTTCTTCTGTATTTTATTGCAATAGTTGTTTTTACTTGTAACACAGTTGCAAATTGGTTCGTATGAAATAGTTTGTTTTTCATTCAATTCAGTCAATTGATAAAAATGAAGTCTATTGAAAAAATGAGCAAATCGTTGCTGGTAAAATGAGCATTAATAACGAGTTCAAAGCCATTTTTAGTTTGAATGTATGTTCGCCCGTTTTGAAAATGGGATGATTTTTCTCATAATATCATATTAAATTTCCATTCATGGTGAATTCTTTGTGATCCCAAAACCTTTTCGCACAAAAAAGGCAACGAATAAGCTGCTGGTATTTTGATTGTCTCATATCGTATTATATCCGTTCATTTTTGTGACCGATGCGCAATATCTTATCATTACAATGCAAAGGTCAAATTTCCATTATGTGCTCGTGTATGTGTATTCGGTTAAGAAGCACATGCGGCCAACAAAAACGATGCATCGAAATATAAAAATTGAATAAAAGACCTTATTACAATATTAAAAGAAAAACGAGCATGCTGGAAACATTTACAACGTAAAACATTCCGAGCATAAAAGAATTTTGAGCAGCTTTTTTCCAACATTGGACGCAAAGGATGCAAAAGACCGAGAGCACACCAAATATCATTACGAACAATGTTATTGTGGCCAATACATAACCATACATATTGGTATCCGTGCTCAAACGTACAGTCCATGTAATATAATCGAATAAAAAATATTTTCCATTCTTTCGAATTTGTGTAATCATCAAAGGGATCACTTCTATCATATCTTATATGCATATGCGCTTTCGTCGACATAGGGTCGTCACATTGAAAGCATAAAAAAATGAAAGACAAGAGAAAAAGTCATAACATTTTGAAGATGTACACTCTCATAAGGGTTATGACTTGTAAAAAAAAATCAAGAATTCTACGGTCATGATCACCAATCAATTTCAATTTAATACAATGACCCCACAGTGGCTTGAATTTTGTATGAATTAATAAACTAAACAGAACTTATGCTCACTCGTTGAATTGACATCTAGCTGAAAAAATAGCCGAAAAAATCAAAAATAAGTGCGAAACATTTTGAGCTATTGTTTATGACGATCAGATAAACATTGCCAAAAAAAGACCAACTACTTCACATTTTTTGTTGTTGGTGAGACTTCAATCAGCCCATTGGAAGCGCCACTTAATTACGATTTTAGATAAGTATTTATTTCAATGCGTAACAAACACTTGAAAATCAGTGAGATAACGATGTGAAACACCGGTGCGATGTGATAGTGGTGCGCTTTTTGTAAAATATCCATTGACAGACGATAAAGTACTTTGAATTGTGGTTAGAGAATTAGCTACTCAATCACCGCATGATCGCTATCAAAATATTGAATCGAAATTTACTTCACTCTAATCTACCTTCATCTCTTGCACATTCAACTCTTTTTTTTCTGCTGCTCCAGCCAGTAGGCTCTCGTAAAGTACATCAACCGAACCGAAATAACAATGAAAATGAAAATCATTTTCTCTCTCTCTCGAGTGTTGTTTGTTGATCAGGATATCGACTGTTGAAAAAAAAAAGAGTTTTAAATTGTCATAGTGACGAAGATAAGCCATATAAGCGTGCATTATTTGAGTTTTTTTTTTTTAAAAAAGGTGAGTGAATGTACACAATGATTTTTGTTCGGTTTGATGAAGTGCAGACGCACAAGATTTGGCTGCGACAAATGTCTACCTACTTCATTTTTTGGCAAAAACGATGAGTTGCTTTCTTACGTCGACGTTGGAATGCCAACCAAAAGCAAATAAATGCATACACGGAGAAGGAATAAACATTTATTATGATTTTGACATGCAGTTTTTCTTCCACTTCGTTTTAAACACTTTAGTACGAGTTTTATTCACGACAGGAAGACCGTACAAATAAAAATCGTTTAGTATGCGAATGGAAATAAATACGTTCGGCACTGTTTTTGTTGTTAATGAACGCATCTGAATTTGTCAGCTTTATAATGGAAACAAGATCATGTGACGTTGCAGCACGAAAAGAATGGTGAAACGAACTACGTGCAACGACACAATAGAACCCTTTACCATATGCGCCTCGAAGCACAATATTCAATAGGAAATAATTTTAAAATTTGTACCTGCATTTTGCTTTTCATTCGAACCAAATAAAAAAAAAACACACAGCAGTGAGAAGTGATGTAATGTGTGTGCCGTTCATTTCATTAAAATAGTGAACGAGAGAAAAATAATGTGCATTAACAGACAGAACATTACTTTGACAGCTTTAAAATTCAACCCTTTTTGCACACGCTCGCTCTTTTTTTCTGGTCCCATTCTTACTCGCACGTAGTATATTTTCAATAACAAAAAAAAAATTATAATAAATTTTAACCTCAGGTAAACAATTTCGTGTTTCAAATAGAATGAAAATAATAAACGGAATTATCGCGTCTGTTGTATGTGCCTAAAATCGTTTTGAATGTCGGAATGAAACACAAAATATCAGATGTCTCATGTCGCACGAAGCCATTCAAACGCATTTTCATATTTTAAAACGGTTGTCGCATTTTAATTTTTCACCATTTCTTCTATTCGAATTATTGAATCAGTTCATTTCATACCTTCACAACCGAAACATCACCAAATCTCAGAATGTGTTAACAATTTTTTTTAAAGAAGATTTTCGATTTATTCGATTTGATTTACTTTCGATTTTGTGAAATACAAAAACCATTCAAGTTGAAAAACAAAATTTCTTCCAAATAAAATGTGGAAAAAAAGAGAAAAAAAATCTACGTCGACCCTCTTCAGATCTTTGGTGTGTCTGTGTTTCACATGACACAAATTTGTCGACGTTGATACACAGCATTACAAATAAATTCAATATCGATTTCAAATTGAATCATTTCCACTCAAAATCAAGAGAGATAAAGAACTATAAAACTCGTAAAAAGTCAAAATATATAGTAAATAATATCTATAAAAAAATACTGACTTACATACAGTAAGTGAGATGTGTAAACAAAAATACTAAACTCAATAACACAATAAAACGCCCTTTTGACTTTTCTCATTCGTTCGCTCTACGTGTTATACCAATTCAGACAATGAACCAACCATTCTGTCGATTTTGCCAAATTTGTGTAAAAAAAAGTAGCAACGAAATCCGAATCGGAAGAGCAAACAAAACACCATAAAAAATCTGTACTCAACAATCAACAATTTATGTGATTACCTGTAATTTATACCCTTGACATTGAATGCTATGTTTTTTTTACAAAAAAAAAAAAACTTTTTTTGGTTGATGTATTTGGGGTTAAAAACATTAGTCGATTATCGCAGATAATAACACGCAGTGGCATTTTCCGAACATTTTTTCCTCGTTTTTTTTTTCTAAATCGAACATAATTGTTCATTTTAGTGAACTTTCGGTTGAATTAACTATAATTCAATGTCAAGTGAAATAGAAAGATCGTGGGAACTTTTTTCGACTGAAAATAAATATACATTTCCGATTTGTCAATATTTTTCAGAAATATGAAAGAAAAGTCTTGAATAAAGAATTTGCAAAAGAACTTCAGAGTAATTTACCTAATTTTAAATATAATTCAAAATGATTATATTTTACAATATTGCGTTCGAAAAGATTTTCAAGCTGAAAACACGCGTTATTCTTTTCGCGATGCACAAGATCATTTCGTTCGTTGACTTAGACGGAAATAATCCACTAACGTACTATCCATAGAGTCAAGGCGGAAAAACCAAGCGTGCTTTAGAGAAAAATCCAAATGGATGTTACATTAACGAAATTTATGACTAAAATCATTTCTTATTTTTTTCCGAATGGATTTTTCCTGTGTGAATACACGCATACAGAGACGCAATAGATGAACCGCACCATGTGCAAATACGTTCTCATTATAGCCACAGATATATGTAGTAATAGTCAAGCAAGAGTGAAAAAAAAATCATATTTTCTAAGCGATAAAGCAATTTCAAGTAAGGACGTTGAATGAAGAAGCAAGGCAGGAGCAGTAACTGTTAAGAAGTATACGTTTTTTTGCGTTGGCTATAGAGTGATCGTGGTCGAAGTCGTTGTGACGATGTAACGAAAAAAAGTATGCTTTTATTTACCAAATTTCACCTACACACTTCCGACAGCCGCAAAAGAAATATGTTTGATGGGGAATGAATAAATAAATAAATGTGTGCATTTTGTTGAAACCACACTATTTACTTTGTGATGTGTCCACAATGAAAGTGAAAAAAATGTGTATACGCAAAATAGCAAAAAGGAAGAAAAGTATAATCAAAATACGCATACGACGAAATCAAACACAACTATAAATATAAATTTGGATAAATGGTCGTTGTGAGAGCATGATGACAACAACAAAACATGGCCAAGACATTGAAGAAAAAAATAAACGGCACCGGGAGTGTGGCATATTTGGTCGAGAATGAAAATGGGGAAAAAACTGTATTAAATTTAAGTAGTTGATTGATGTGTTTGGTTGTCTGGCGAGTTCAGATAACGTTTGCAGTGGTTTCGTTCGGTTTGCCACGAGTTTTATTTCATTTTATTTTGGTTGTTGGCTCTTTGAAATTTACATAGACAATTTTATTCAGTTGAATGCACGACAGACGAATTCAATGGCCCTCATATCGAAAAAGAAAACACTTTCTCTTCGTGGTCGTTGATTTCTCAAAGTTATGGTCCAGTGAATGTTTCGATAATAAAAATGTGACTACTTCAAGAAAACGAATAATGTAACAAGCAGATGCGCACATTTTTGAACACTCGAAACATTTTCTTTTAATAGGAATTCAATGCGTCCAACTCTTTTTTTCATCTAAGCAACTCTGATGCTTAGCATTCGATTAATATAACGACAAAAGAAATAAATGAACTTGAGGTGAAGTTCAAACTTTCCCAGGCACATTTAATACTAACTGCGCGAAAAGATTGAAAACCAATAAATTATCATCTAACACTTCGTCTCCGGAGGATACTTTTTTACCCCTTGCAAATCGAGAATAACAAACATTAGACTGCACAAAGTTCTTACTAATAAAGTATTGTCAGTCACACAGCATCAAAAATAAAACATAAAATGAGGTGCCGGAGATGCTTCTAACCGTACTGAAGAGGGGTGAAAAGTTTTTACCTGCAGTTAAAAAAATGCAACATTTCTTCTCACCATGAAAAACGATAAAGCAAATCTTTTGTGATCAATGAAAAGTAAAAATAAACATACGGTAACAGAAGTAGAAGAAAAGTTACTTCTTTCAAGGTCTATCGAATGAATAAAAAAAGTTTACCGTTACTTTTGCCATGGAGCATCATCCATAATGCGCTACGGATGTGCAATTTGTCTAGCCGCGAGACGAACTTGAAATTAAAGAAGAAACAGATTAAACAATTTTTTTGTTCATCTTTATAAAAAGGGGAAAATTGTGTGCTACCTGACGCGCGCATTAATTGAATGAGGAAAGAAAATCAAGGACCGAAGACAATAGAATTATAGCGGAAAATACGAGCAAGTCTTTGACACAAGAAGGGTTAAAAGTTTCTCATCACAATAATTCCATTCGTTTTATTTATTACATTCTTTTCATTCTTTTTGTTTTCTTTCGGAAATTACATTTATTTGTCTTTCTTCCCTATTTTAATGCAATGAAAAAAACTATCCAGCAGCTGTATCAGCCATTATCACGTGAAAAGAAATTTCGTCTTTAAAAAGATCTCGATCTAAAAATGTGCATTCATTGATTTTAGTCAATCTTTAGAGTTCGTTGCATTCAGATGGTTTTTTCCGCGAATATTTGGTCTTCATAAATTGTTTTGCCAAAAGTGTTACTTTGCATTTTAGTTAGAAAATAAAAACAAAAATCAGTTAATAAAAAGAAAATTGAATTGCCCGTCGACCTGCATATCTCTTCTTTTTTGGTCCCAACACAAGCTTGGCACTCGACTCGAGATATTAATATATATATATATTTTTGCTACAAAGAGATGTGTCAGCATTTTATCCGTCTTCTTTTTTTCACGCGAATATGTACACGTGTTTCCATGACACTTGGTTTTAAACTCCATTTGCCAAACACTCATGCTGCAAAAATGCTGAGTTGTATAAAAATTTTAATATGTGTAGAAGATTTGGAATTTCTTTTTTTCATTCGTGCTGACGTTGAAGATGGCCAGCAGAGGCAACCAATATCGTAACAACAACGAAAAAAATGAAATCCATTTGGAGAAAAATGAAACCGCTACATCGACCATGCATCAGCAGAAAAAAAACATATACGCAAAATAAAAGAAGACAATGTTACGTCATGTGTGTTTTTAAGCGCATCTTATTTATTTTATTTTTTTCATATAGAAAATTGTAAACATAACAAACAACACACACATCGATATGTATCATCTTCACGGGATGGTACGTGAGGGTGAACCAAGCAGGAAAACGAATGAATAAAACGTAATGTATGTTTTATATGTGCATAAACTGAAAAAAAAAATGTGTGGCATCACCAAAGTAGAGGAAGTTTGAGCAAGAGAGGGAGAGCAAAAAAATATGTGGACGCCAAGAATGGCAGATAAATGATACACAATATTTGTACATTTCGCAGAATGAATTGACCATTTTTATTAGAGTAATGGGAGACATATTTCTTGTGCTTCATTTTTTCCGCTCTCGTTTTTTTTTGTGCGATGACAATTCGTTACATGTGCGTGAGTGTGTGGGCCTTCGCCTTTATTGGGATTGTTAGCTATTGTTAACAGAGATACAGTTCGATTGGAATACACCCTTTTTTTACGTTACTGCATCATAATGGCCAGTGAAGGGTATTTTTTTCTCTTTGTATACACAGAAAATGCGTATTAGCTATGGAATATTGCCATAATAATGGACTGCGATGAATGTACGCCTTTGAACAGGATGTTCCGAGGACGAAATAGATATTAAAGCGAACAAACAGATGACGTAAAATCGATGAATTTTGCCCAACCTTATTCAACCATTGAAGCCTCTGAATTTGCGTCATGCAATCGTATAATAATTGTCGGAGAATCGACCATTTTCTATTGTACAATGTATCGTCCGGCTGTCAATTCGATCGGAAACTTTGTTCATTTCAATATCAATGGCCTTTCCAAGCCTAAGAAGATGAAATTTGGATGCACGGTGATTGACAGTCAGGTCGATCAAATCAAAGAATATATGATATGTCGAATTAAAATTCATTGCAAGTACATTCATGAATCTCATTGCGCCATGTGTTTGGATTGAAATGGCTCAAAAAACGGCTTCTTTTTCTCTATTTCTCTCCCCGAATCTTTTTACCGTCGATCAAATATATCGAATTGTTAAATCTCTGACATGTGCCGGCAACTAAGTGGATGCATACCAAAAAAAAAAACTGACTACAAGCAAAATGTGCATTCGAATGAAATGTATTTTTCGCATCAATGGCCGTTGATTTGACAGACGGTAAGGCATTCATATTATAGTTTGCCCGAACATTTTTGGCAAACACAGACGTTTGCCATTCTTTCATTTTCCCATTTTTTTTCTCATTGCCATTTCTGATCTTAATTCAAGAGCCAACCGAATTCAACTGTGTATTGTTGGAAAGTTTAAGACGATGAGTAATAATAGAAAGAGAGTTTCTATTGAAAAGTCAAGTTTATAGCGTTCTTGTTTCGTGAAACATCCATGGTAACCAGTCTAAAATGGCTTAAGATATGTGTACGGAAGAGAATCGTCGGTGAAAGTCGGGTATATTGTAGCTAAGCCATCATATCCACATCGCTGGACCATGAAATCTATTTTGAATTTTCATTCAACGTCTTAACTTATACTAGCTGCTCTTCGACGCATTTTATTTTATCTTCATCCATTCCTATTCGCTGTTTTCATCTTGAATCACTGCATTATTTGTTCTCCTGTATTCATATCTCATGCTGAATCGCACTATTAGATACATAGAAAACATACATACATCTTATTCATATGCAAAAAGAGAAACATTTTCATATCTCTGTTCGCAATATCTGCTTGGCTAGTTTAAGGGTGCGAAATTCCATCTTTGAGCCAAACGAAAAATGAAATTCAATAAATCGGCACACGGAGAAAGTATATTACAAAAACTCAATATGGACGTTTTTTTTCACAATTGCAAGACAAATAATAAATATAGATGTATATGAAATGGTGCTGCTGTGAACGATTGAACGGATTTCACATTTGGTGAAAATGCTGAAAGAAAAAAGTTCAAGCACCATGAAATCAGACAAGACATCTTCACAGCACAAAAAAAAAAACACGAATAACATTCATTGGCGAAAGATGAACCATTCCACATCATAGTACACGCAAAAACAAATTTCAAGTGATCAATTCCATATGCCACTTTTCAATATCAAAGTAGCCCAGCAACGAAGCTGTTATATGAACTGAAAACCAAAGACGAAGAATCTTGAAAACTCTCAAAATTGTATTTTTTTTAGTTTGTTAAATCATACGCATCTGAAATAAATAGGAATAGACTCGATGCGTCGCATAAAGCAATAATAATACAAAGCTTTGGTTTTCAAACTTATAGAATTTCTTATTTGAAAAATTATACTGCGAATAGGAAAAAAACTAAAGTCACACACAGTACTAAGTAAGACTAAACAAAAGTTGGTAATTTGAAACATTCAAATTCACCTAAAAAATTCGTTTATACAAAACGTCTGTTTCGTTCCTTAATCATTCGGATTGAAAGATTGTGCAACTATTACTCAGTGGCCCAAGGGATTCAAATTATGTGTATTTTTTGTCATGTTACCCTCTTAAATTTCTTTTTTCGTGTTCAGTTTGTTTGAGTCGCGAAACGGAAATGAGATTTTTTTGGAAATGAAATAAAAATGCGATTAAGAAAAATCGCATCGGTCAATTTGTCATCCACTTCATCAACTGTCTTGTAAAAAAGCGAAGAGTGACATTTTTGCGTTCAATTTCCTATTTCATTAAAAATTGAAGAGAATTCGCTTCTTCCCATTTTGATGTTATACGACATTTACCCCGAAATAAAAAGGGAAGTAAAAAAAATCGGTGAACCATCGATTCAAAAAAAAACTGATCATATAAAAAAATTATTGGTTTAATAAAACAAACAAAATCAAACTTGAATTTTTTATGATTGGATTACATTTGTTTTGCAGATAGTTGAAAGTCTCACTTCTTTCTTGAATTTAACGATATCAAATGGTGAATAACCGATCGGATTTATAAATCCGTTAATAAAATTGTTGTTTAGTAAACAGTAAAATGAGCAGACCAAAGGAACGTGAGCGAGTCAACGTTGATTTGCTATTTGTATTTATTCCATGTGATTTGGTTGAACTCATCGTCCATGACTCTTTTTGATCGGATTTGTTATATTTCGTATGTGTGTGTGAGTGTGTGTCATACGTTTTATGTATAAATTTATTTTTATAACTTTCTTCGACGGTAATTCGAATGTGCAAGAAGTGGTTTTGATACACGGCAAAGCAATGTTTTTGCTTGTTCTAAAATGGATTTCTACATATAAATATTGTTGCCAATAACAGCTCAATGTACTCATATCATGAGCGTTTTTTTGTGTGTTTTTCATGAAAATAACAACAACATTCAAGCAAATGCAAAACGACACCCGTGTTCCAATGTCTACCGATTTCAAATATGACATCGACCGACACCAGCAATGACTATTTTCATACGCAAATCACGTAGGAAAATTACTAACCGTACATGATGTTTCATCATTCGCAGAAGTCCATATGCAAAACGACGGATACATATCCCCATTGGAGTACATAGAACATTCACATAAAATTGATGATTTTGCAATTTTTTTCATTCGCTTTTTCTCACACTCTTCTTGAAATTCCATACAGATGAAAGCCATTGTTATGGCGATTTTTCATATTTGTTTGCTTGGATTGAGAATAGCAGAGAGAGAGAGAGAGAGAAACCCGAAGTGATTCGCTCATCTGCCCATAAAAATGCGCGATTGGTTAAGAGAGAAAAGCTTTATTTTGTATTTTATGAATTGGATTTCTAGCGGTAGCGAATCGAAAATACCGTGCTATCGAGAAAAGTGTGAGTGAGTGTTTGATGTTGCCCATTTCGATGTTGTATCCTGTTGGCGAATATATGGCGATGTGCACACGTATTCAGCTGAATTTTTATTTGCTTGTTTTTCGGATAAACAATGATTACCGTGAGTCGCGACTCGCTCTTCGAAATGCGCGTGGTTAGCACTTCAATCGATGTAATAAAATTCTATAATAACAATAAAAAAGACAGAGTCATCGGTATTGGGTTGTGAAATGAAAATCACAGTTCACATGCGATGTGCTCCGTGGCCACGAACTCACTTGGCCCTGCCAAATACGACAACAAACTCAAACTACTCGCATCGAGATCAAATTATCATTCAATGGCCGTTCCCATTGCACATCAAACCATCACACCATCACACGAATCGGATGTGCATAACCGTATCAACAGCATTAAGCCCGATACTAAATAAAAACCAAATAAAAATTTTGTTTATAGCACATGGATTTCGTGGTAGTTTATTTGTGTAGTTTCAATCTCTTTTGGCTCATTTTATCGTCGTGCACCAACGACATTTTGACGCAACAAACACTCGAGTTTTCTTCTCTTATACGATGTATTTTTCTGTTGTTGTGTGAGAGTTTTCTCATCGCATGCATAGTTTTGAACCATTTTGTTTTTGCATTGAGAAACGAAATTTTCTTAATCCGTATAATTAATTTGGGAGACGCTTTTAAAACGTAGGTTCAATCAAAATAAATAACCCCTTTTTGCCATTGTCTCAAGCACTCTCATATGCCGCACACATACATAGTGTCCCCATGTCAAGCGTTTGATTGTTAACTAAAGAAGGACACGACATAAGTAGAAAAGAAAACAATATTATGATGCAAATGAACTAACTCAAGCTGTATGGGTCATTTTTCTTTTTCTCACCCCCTCAGCTCATTCAAGATTCTCAGCTGAAGAAATTCTTCGTTTAACGCTTGTGCATCGCATTTAAATGCCTCATTTTGTTTCCATCAACTCCATTCGCTTTGAATGATATAGAAACGACCAATCTTCATCGGACCATTTCAATCCATCATCATTGATTAGACGTGAGCGTAATGTTTAAGTTTATCCATTCCAAATAAATTCAATGTGTGTCTGTGTGTGCATGGTCGAGCGTAAAGTGTGTTTGCGAATTGTATAAAAGTGTTTGTCTATTTGAAAATTTATTTGACATTGAATAAGAGATCGGTCGAACGGGTTTGTTTCGGCTGAAAATTATGCACGGTGAGAAAAAAAAAGGGCTTCTTAAAATATATTGTACAAAGTCCATACACACTCGTGTGGCCTAAAACAACACACTCATCTTATGGATAATAAATAAATGTCTCTTTCTAGCTTCATCGAAATATCTAAACACACACGCACACACACTTGCACAGAAAGCACCACCAAATAGCATCCATTTGAGTTTGAGGGACAATGATGTTTTACATGCAAATGAACGCGTTAACAAAAATGCAAATATATTTCAGCGAAGAAAGAGAGAACACCACTGCCATGCCATTTGAATATTTGATAATCGAAATGCGAAAACAAAAACGAATCGGGAAAAAAGCATTATTTTAACTGTCCCCACAGAATAAAATATGTTTGAGTATGGTTTTTGTCGGTCGACATTCGAATATGTAATGGAATCAAGCATCATCCAATGCCGGGCTACTGTCGTTATTTATCCGATCCAGTTAATATATCACCGATTTTTTTTTACTGTATGCGAGCTAAATCACACCAAATCTGCTATACCTTTTTACCATCGCCCACACTACATCCAATTACTTTTTCGTGAGGCAATCAGGCGATATTCGCTTTCTATATAGTGTGCTGCCCATTTTAACGACGACTATTCGATGTAAATAGAAAGAAAAATGTTTCAAATGTCAGAACAAACACACACATTCACCCAAACCAACGAACATAAACCTAAATGTCCTGCATTTATTTGGTGCAGACACGACGATGCGAAAACAAGCTTTAAATAAACTGAGAAAAAATCTATGCCGTCTTAAACTGACATTTCATCGAAATCGCCACATATATATCACGACCGTATGTAGTGGATATGAAATAGAAACTATGTGGAACGTGATAGCAAAGGGTGAAACCATCGTTCACAAAATGCATGCCTATGTGTATCGAAAACATGATTTAGAATTAATGTAGCGGCAAGCCGGTCATCTATTTTACACACTAAGATCAGTGTCTTGCCATATGCACACATGAACTCATTCAGCTTATAGTTTAAGGTCTATCAAAATAAATGGAGCAAACGAACTATAGTACATTCTTGCTATTTCGTTAGCATTTGATTAAAAACATCTATATTATGAAGCTAAAAGATGAGGAACTAAAAATTCTGGTTTGAAAGAAAGAAATTTCAAGATCTTGAAGAAAAATGAAATGCATTTTTTTTACTCTTAAGGGGGAACAAGGTTAAAGGTTTGTATATGCTTTTTTCGAAAGGTTTAAGATGGTTAATTGTATTAACAGCATATAAAAAGTTTAAAAAGTTCAAGTTTTACACAAATAATCACAATTTTAGCCAAATTATTATTACTGCTTGAATTGAAATTGGTCAAGACTAACAAAGATTTTTTCGGAACTTCTACGACTTGGAAACTATTATTTACATTTTTTTTATTAAGTAATTTCATTCTGAAACCATTTCTTCTAAACCAATTTTGTTTGGCAAGTTGTGCGACGTCCAAAAAATAAAATCTCCCGCCGCCATGTAATTTGTTACTACGTTTATTTTGTACGTATGAAAAATTGCCCTTCTGAAAAAAATGTTTGTCGTTATCTTTTTGTTGTGTGGAAGAAACCGAAGAAAAAATAAATTCAAAATGGTTGCAATTTTTATTGTGTTTTGCCCAGAAACAGAATACGATGCTCGGCCATAGTCGGAAACATATCGTTAACATTGGATATTTTCCACACCACCACACATATGTGCTTATCGCTGGCACGGTACGCAATCATGCGAGAACTGAGCTATAGATCGTTGAGCGCAGCGCATAATGTGTGTATACGCGAGAGAGAGAGAGAGAGAGAGAGAGGCAAAAAGAGAAATAAAACGCACGGATATCGAAAAATAAAATGGTTGTCCACGGAAATTTTTTTTTCACCCCATCACAAATCATAACCACCCCATTTGCGAGCATAAAAAAACCGAAGGCCGTCAGCGAAAGAAATGAAATACACTGCTTTCAAACTATTGCGAAATACAAAATGTGGAAGGAGGAAAGAAAATAACAAACACCGGCACACTGGCACACATCGTTGTAAAAAATGAGCATATACGTTGTATTTGCAAAAAAAAAGAAGCAGGAGCGAACGAATGATGTGAATCAACTTTCGGCTGCGAGCTAAAACGATAACCAAAATATAATAGAAATAACAACAACACAGTGGCAGAGTGAGCATAGAGAGAGAGAGCGCGCATTATAGGAAAGCGGCAATAAAAATCAGACAAGTCTGCGAGAATTTTGTTTGTTTACGATTAGATAAATGGATCTGATGGCATTGTCATGTATACATATGCATTTGTTGGCCATTTCTATCCGCAAAATATGTGGATTTTCAGCAGTACTTATGGTTTCTGATGAATTATGGAATTATTTCGATGAGGTCGCTGTTGTTTGTGTTATTGTTGTGATAGGAGACAATATCCCAGTGGTCCACTTATAAATATTAATGTAATTTATATCGAAAGATATAATTCACTTCCTTATTTTAGAAAATATTCTGGGAATGAATATCGTTCTTTGTTCGGTTTAGCGTTTTCTTATTTTTGACCGAAACAAATGGAAACGAAGAAAGGACATTCGAATTCCATAAATAACAAGGATAAATATATGTATGAAATTGCAAGTGAGTATCCAAACCGACCGTGTGAGAGCAACATACGCGGTTTTAAAAATAAACATAAATTTTCGTATCAAAACGAATCGTTGTAGTTTGTTTTTTATCCACTGCTGTTTCATTCTCTTTCCTTTGCTATCGTAGAAATAACAACATAACGCACCACCATCAAAATATGTTCCATACACACAAAATATACCCCATAGCCATACATTACCTAGATTTATTTACATATTGGAAAGAAAGCGAAAAAAGTGGCGAGCAAAGCCAATGAAAAAGCAAATATAACCAAACGAGAAAATATCAACAAAAAAATTACATATGTATAAACAAAATATTCATTTGTATAAGCGCACTTGCGCTCATATAGAAGGAGCATATGTGCGCACTACCAACGGCATTAGATTGTTAACGTCCGATTTTTCAAATACATTCCTCGACTTCAACAACGACGAAGATGATAATAACAATAATAATGATAATAATTCCTTACTTTTGATACGGCACACACACAAAACAGTATCAATGTTGTTAGTTTTTTTTCCTTTTATGTGCACATATGTGATTCGCCAACGTCAAAGAGAGTGGAAGGAAAAAAACGGCGGTGAAATTCCATTCGAAAATGGAAAAATAATATGAAGATCTCTGTATTCTATACACCATGAAAATCGAAAATTCATAGGAAATTTCGCGGTCGAATGGTGTGGTATGGGTACATACCACAGAGTATCATCGCATTGGATCTGTGTTTCAACCATATAAAAGAATATAAAATGAAAAGACCATAAAAGTAAGACCAACAACCATCGAAAACCGAATTATAATACAAAAAGATAAAACAGAAAAAATGGTGTCTTGTGATGGTTATTCGCCAAATAACGGATACGAATACGAATTTTAAGCGGGATGACTCGCGAGCGCACTAGAGAGAGAGAAAGATTTTCGTGTACAATATACACGTTTATTACCATATAAAATGGCAAACGAATCCAACTGAATATCGAAAACCACTGGCAATGCCAACACAATAATGATGAGATAGCTAACATGCGAACAACGAGAAAATGAAATTTTCAATGAATATTTACCATTTCGTTTCGTTTTGCTTATGGTGAAAGAGCGAAACGGCCGTGCAAACGAATAGAAAACGATATATAGTAGAAAAATGGCAACTACAAAGGGAAAACAATAGTGAAATTTACATTTCAAAATAAAACACCGATCGACAGGGAATTATTATCTCTCTATCGTCCACAAAGTAGCAAAAAAGACAGATTTTTTTCTTCAACACATCTTCACATCTAACCACAATAATAGTATCTGAATTAATGTTTTCTTTGCCATATTCCAGTTCATTTCGATTGCATTTCAATTTATCATTTATCTGTTGAACCAAACAGGTAAAGAAAAATGATTTTCAAAACGGATGAAGAAAAAGAAAACCATCAGAACTATTAAATTTCAAAGAGATGATGCTTTTTAAAGATTCTCAATCTATTGAAAGTGAAATAAAAAGTGGTTAACAAAGGTGAAATTAGAATTTCCACAATATTTGCTGTTCAAATGTATGACTGTTTATTTTGGCACACGCCAAACAAACTAAAACCAAAATTAGACACCCCGTCGTCGATAATTATCCAAACAAATTTTTCAATATTTACAATTTTGAAATTTATTTCCATTTCACCGGGATATCAAACCGATGATTTCTCTAATATTATTTGAGCAGATGTTTCAAATGCATCGTTCAAATTCATATTCAATTGTTTAAAATAACAAGTTTGCTTGTCGGTGTCGTCGTGAGTGCAAACAACTAATTCTGTAATAAAGCAATAATAAATTATTGATTGCATATGCAGCGCCCCATTTGTGATTTGCGAACGGTTGCGTTTTCATCCTCATTCAAATTATCGTCAATTGAAATTTGCTCAGGTAGACATTTAAAAAAATACCCTGAAGTAGTCAATTGTGCGATTGTCACCGCGATTTTTGTGAATCGGCTTTAGAATATTCGTTGATTTCTACTTTTGATGTCAGTTTCATTTGCGTAACTATGTTTCTCTCTCTCTCTCTCTCTCTCTCTCTCTCTCTCTCTCTCTCTATGTGTGTGTGTTTACCAACTGTCGGGCTTGTTTGCGTTTTGCATACGTGACTGAAAAAACACAGACAGAGAAAAGAGGAAAAAAAATTGGGGTGTCGTTTTTTTTCTAATTTCATTTTAATATTGTTTGTCGTTTGCAAAATAGCAATACATACAGTGTATGTCATACACACATATTTGATGGGCAAAGCAAAATGCAACCCTAAAATTTGAATATACATTTTGAAACACATGCATATCGAATTCAGTTTAAAAATGCGTAAAAAAAGGTTTTAAAAAAGTGCTTTCGGTTACGCGCACACGCCATTCTTTACCTGAACATATTGCAATCGAATCCGCGCCATTGGAAAATATGCATCGAAAATTTTGTGTAACCAAATGCCATATCGTTCGAATGCACATCAATTTAAATAAACGAACAACACGAAAAAAAGAGTCGATGGATTAATCTCTTCTATTGAACCCGAGCGCCGAGATATTTGTGAGTGTGTGTGTTTGATGATCCGACTAACTATGCACAGTATCCGCGATTCGATAGAGATGCGCCCGATAGATCGATGGAATTACTTATTATTAATATTATTTTGATGGTATTGTTATGTTTGAGTTCCGGATCCTATTTTCTATTATATTGCATATTTGAATAATCACCATCAACTCTCTGTTGTTAACCGAATGCAAAAACGATACAACGGGAAAGAGTTGCGAACGGATGCAATGAACGCACAAACAACAACAACAGCAACATGAAACTTAATAAGCGATCGACAGACCAAGAGAGAGAAAGAGTCAGAGAGAGAGAGATAAAAATGTGCATGCTACAAAGTATATGTACACACACACTGTATGCAACTTTTATCTTCATTCGCCGTTCGTTTGCCATGAATGTTCCATCCATTTTATAAATATAAGTACACTTTGAAATTGCATCGAAACGTAAGGTTCAACCGGATAAACGAAATGAATAGAGAAAACGAAAAATAACTGAATTTGCGTTTAAAATTTGCCAAAAGGGGTTTTTCCAATAATAGAGCTTGCAATACAAGCAAGCCAGCAAGCAACACACACTCGATGGAATTATATCGAATTGTAAGTAATTTATTTTAAATATTTAAAACGGTAATACTGAGTGAGTTATCTACAATTCATAGAGCCCGGCACACACACACACACATATATATATTCTCTTTCTTTCGTTACCATAGAAAGCGAATGGAATTTGTCGATGGGTTGAGAATTTAGTCTTTGTTGTATCCTCTATCAGGTTCCGTTCGTCTTGCTTTCGGCTCTCTTTCTATCTCCTGATTACTATTTTTTTCAGCATCGTCGTCTATCTTTTTCTTCGCTGCCATAAAATGAAAACCCATTTAATTCCATTTTTCAACTAGACCTTTATTCTGTCCCGATCTTTTTGCTTCATTTCTTTTTTGTTGGCATATGACATGCATTATAAAGTAATGGCATCCGATATATAAGGCAAATTTTATGCATGTTTTCACAACATATTAATATACGAAATATGAGATAAAATGATTCGCAAAGAAGGAACTGAAACAAAATTGCTACATATTATCGAATAATATTATCGGATGCACAAATAAAGAGAGGCAGAGAGAGAGACATACACGTAGAGAGAGAGAATATCGATCTCAGTGGCATGAAAGAAATTCTTCAATCGAAAGAATCTCTCAGTTGCTGGCTTGATTTATTCGCAAAATACGTTTCAACTATTTTCTCATTATTTATTGGAAGAGATTATGAATAGAAAAAAAGGACTCGGAAAAATGAAGAGAAAAAAAATTGCATCAAGTTCGTCCCAAAACCAATAATCTTTTGCGACCAAAATCACTGCAAATATCTTGATGCATTGGCAGTCACCAGAATTTAAACCAAAAGGGATAATCATCGAACACTTTAAATTTAAAGGGGTTAAACAATACAATAACATATTGACACTGTTGATTCTCATTACTATTCTTTTAAAATACTTTTATTCCATTGTTATTTTGATGGATGATTTTTGCATCGAAATACAGAAGTCGAAAACCAAAATCTTCGCAGAATTCATTTATTCTTTTTGATAATTTATAATTGCAAGACATAGGTACATCAAATGATTCTCTCGGGAAAAAGTGTACAGTTGTAAACAGATTCAGTTGGCTATTCACTGTATTTCGATCATTATTATCTCTTGAGGGTAATTTCAATTGGAATTGAAAGACTACATTTCAAAGGGTACACGCATCACAACGAACCTCAAAGAACGAAAGATGGAATAAAACGAGATGCTTTCAAAAGGAACTAAAAGATCTTGCGAGTAGTGAAACGAGGACAAGAAATATCTATATCAATGTTCAATACATTTCGAAAGAGCATACACATCTCACCAAATAAATCCTTTTCGGATCAAATATAAATCCATCGTTAAATAAATTCACCATAATATATTGTTAAATAATAAGAAAGAAAGAAGGAATTGAAGAGAGATGGAGAATGTGAGCGACATTGAGTGTGCCCTGCTAAAGGTATTTTTCTTTGAACCGTTTACAGCTTAGGTGGGCTTCATTGACATGCAAGAACTTAACGACCACTATGAATGTTAGTATTGCGTATGTGAGTGTTTACACGTCGAATGTTCGGAACTTGCGAAACAAACATAATACATATTGCATGGATTGCGTTATCCATTTGATTTGGTTGGCTCGTTGTTCCCAACTGAATGGGCGAATATACTATATAAGATTGGATCTCACACAAAACCATGGCATTCGCATATATACGTTCACAGTTGTAATCACGATTTTCAATACGTTCGATTCAATGGTAAAAAAAAATAACAAGCGAAATGCGACCAGAAGTTTTAATGCCAATATCAGGAAATATACACAGGTCCAAAATCCAGATGAAGTTCAATTGAGAGAGTGAGATGGAGTTGGTAGTGAGATAACGAATACATTTTGCGATTCACCTCTATCAATGACTCAATGGATATTATTCTATTTGTACACTTGAAAGGTACATTTTTTCCAATTCGTGATATCACATTTGATATATACATGCTATGTATCCGGATACGAATTGGCTCATTCAATCCATACACTATAAAAAGAGCTTTATTTCACATCTTCCTCTTCATTTTTTATCTCTTTTCTCCGAATGCGAAATTTTAGTAACGAGATTTCGTTGTCAACGCCATGCGATCATGAAGCGAATTTTATTCGGCGTAGTTAATAACCGGGGTGGTGATAACGAAAAGGAGAATTGACATACCATATCTGAAACAAAGAATGATAAAATCACTGTGATAATTGGTGCCAAGCTTCTTTTTGAATAGGTCAAATTTAGTATGCATATTTTTTGCAAAGTTGGAATATCATTATTGATATGAAAGAACGTCCAATCAAGATGCAAGAGCTCCTTGTCAAGAAGAATCTGATGAAAAACCAAATGTCACATCTGTTCAAAAAATATATTTCACTATCCTATTTCCATAATAAATGCAAATCTAATAAATTTGAATTGATTGTGATCGAAGATTCACTTTATTTTGTCCAAAACTATATGGTGATTTACTCTGATGATAAAAACCATTTTCCATAATTAACTATTTCAATCATCCGCACCTCCAAACGTGACCAACAAACACAGCGCAACCAACTATATGAATGGCCATTTAAACGCTCGAAACGTACAAAGAAGCTTGTCATAACAAACAAAATATGGCAAGTGGAATATTGTAGAAACGAAAGAGACCACGAAGGTTTTGATAAAATGCACATGATTAATAGTTCTTGTTCATGTGTTTGGCATGAGGTTCTATCAATTGTAGTTGGCCAATTAAAATCCAGCACGCTAGGCCATTTCAGAGTTAAACCTCTTATGCTAGCGTCAATTTTGTTTTTGAGATGTATAACCATCAAATGATGCAAATCTAAACACGCACCATTTTCAAAACGGCCTTCACCAAAAATATTGGTAACACAAAACACAAACATGCCAAATAATAATTATTCAGTTAACGTAATTCAATTAGTGAAAATAGTTGGGTAAATGTATACGCATAAGTGAGCTGCTACTAGTGAACAACAGTCAAAACTACTGGTGAGTGAAAATGTTCGGAAATGAAATGACGATGGTTTGCAAGTGAAACAAAATAACCGCACATTTTATTCACGAATCATGCCGATGATGAAGATGATCGAATACATGTTTATCTAACGTCAATCCGGATCTTAAATGTTCACATTTTCAATTCAATTTACTTTAATGAAATTTGATTGTTGTGGCGGTGTCTAGTTTAAATCGATGTATACACTACACATGCATATGCATAATTTAAGGTCCGTTAAGTATTTTATCGATGAAAAAGAGAAAAGGAGTGAGAAAGAGATACACACATTGTCTAATACGGTTTTTGTTTGTAAGTATATCACTTCATTTTCGGTCAAAAGCGGCACGTTCACTTTATTCACATTCATATAAATCATCTGCTTTTACATCATTTACGACCAGTGTCATAAGCCTAAAAGAAAACATGCTTGGATTTCGTGAACCTTGGCCCATCCAATGATAAGACACCGCTACTTTTGCAGCCGAAATTAAGATGAAGAAGGAAGAGAAAGGCCAGATCCGAGGTTGAACGTGCCCATACATTTTGTGGCCAGTCTAAACATAAAATTAATGCGAATTCTCTGTTTTCTATGTGGATATGATGGAACAAAAAAAGAAGAAGTTAAAACCGAGTTGCTCATCGCAACAGTCAGTCTTCGTCAAGCGTAAGAATCCATATTGTTAGTGGCATCAAAAAATGGCATCGTTTGGATCGTTCGAATAATGGCAACAGTCCAGAAAATAATTAAAAGATAACAATATACAACTTCTCGTTCGTACAGTGAATGAACGACGGAGGATGAGCTGTTATTAGTTTAAAGTTTCTTGTGGCTACACACATTTACAATAATCATATGTTCGGTTCTCGTGTCGTTATAATACATGCATGACGTACGTGCTATTGTCTATAGCTTCGTCGTTCGGACTGGGTTCGCATGTTTAAATTCCTATGTGAATTGTTGCCTTTTATTGCTCACATTTCATCCAAACTACTTTGGAGATTATTTTACCTCTTGTTTGCCGTTAGACAACGTATCGTCATAATAGAGCATCATTTAAAATGATTATCGACTAGCAAACATCTTGAGACATAACCACCACCACCACCACCACCACCACTGTATTTACACTCACACTCATATACATTATAAATAGCCGTTCAAAGTTTTGGGCATGTCTCAAATCGTGTGGCGATTCGATTCCATAATTGATTCATATTTTGCCATATACAAGACATCAACTTCATTTAAACTTTCATACTTTATGCAAAACTATCGTCCATTTTCCGTTTTTACAACGGATTTTCGATAAATATGTTGATTTTCCATAACTGGGCGTCCTCATGAGATTTATAACTCGTCTTAACTCTTTATTACTTAAAAAGTTTTTGATGGAAAATTTATTGAAAGTCATTTTTCGCATATTTTATTTTCAAATTAAATTCATGGTTTATTAAAAAGATCGATACAAAATTGGTGTACTGGAAATCATGTTATGATTCATAATATATCTAATTGATGGTACCGATTTAAGAAACCGCAAACTTAAACCGAATTCAATGATCAACCTTGGGCCGGTGAAGATGTCACTGAAATTATTCATATTTTTGTATTTCAATATCAATCGAGATTAAAATATAACCAAATTCAACAATCAATACTTACCAACTTCTGGATGGAAGCCATGTTCGTCAGCAGTCTGAAATTATTAAAAAAAAAATCATTTCAACTTTTATTATATTCACTAACAGAAAACACATCGCAATAAAGTTACAAGTTTGAGATAAACAAAATTCAACAGCGGATAATGAAACGTTGAAAAACTCTTAATACTTACATAATTTACAACGGTGATGGATCCATCTTTTTCAACAATTGTATATGACCCTTTGGTCACAATAACATCCATACCGCTAACCGTTTTGAATTTACCATCTTCTCTGAATTCCTCGCCGTTTACGAACTTTTGTCTAACAACGTATATAACCATTAACACTTCTATGAAAATCAATGAATTTCGATTCAAAACTCACTCAAAATTGTATTCAAGATTTGGATCCTGATGGAATCGACCATCGGCAACTACATATTTCGATTGTTGTTCTGGTTGTTGTTGAAAATGTTGATCGAATTGCGGAGCACTTTGTATACACGCAATTAAGACACAAAATACAGCAATTGCAATAAATTTTTTCATTTTGACGATAAACAAAAAATGTGAACTTATCAGAGTTAAGTCAATTCACCTACTAACCATGTAGCTATCTAAATGGTTATAAATTCCGATTTTGCGATAAAGTTAAATTATTACGAAAGACATACGGCAAATAAAACGGTGCAAAACAGGTTTTTCGACGTACATTTGCATATGTTTTTCTGTGGTTTGTAAATCTTATTTTAAGATATTCAGCAGTTTCGTCGCTTTTTGCGTGACATTTTGCAGAAAATGTTATGTCATCAGCGTGATATGCTGTAACCATCACTCAACAAGAGCCACACCTTCATTGATATGTATTCCATTTTCTTTAATTTTTGCTCTTTTTAATGAGAAATGAATGTTTTTCCATTTGAATTTGAATTTGATTATCACTACGTTGGAATCCGAAATCAAAATAACAAAAAGAAAGCAATTCCAGGTTTTATGAAACAGGTTCTCGATTAATTATTTGAAAACGAACGTTTTTTTTTTACTTGGTAAAGATTAATATTTATTTCATATAAATCAACAATTAAGAATATTATTAGTGTCTTATTCTACAAGTTATTTGCCTGCTGGTGATTGTGTTATTATTTCTGGATGGAATCCGTTTTCATCAGCGGTCTGAAATCGAATAAAAATCACATGAACGAAAATGTTTTTATAAGAATAATATGAATTCTTTTGGTTTCACTCACGTAATTGACAATGGTCATGGAACCGTCTTTCTCGATGATTGTGTATGATCCACGAGTGACGATAACGTCCTTTTGTTGCAAATTGCCTTCTTCATCGACTCGTTCGACATGCTTCAATTTACCTTCTTCATTGTATCTTTCACCGCTTGCAAATGTTTGGCTGCGCAACAAAGTAAATTGAAATAAATTTATTCTCATTGTCCATGTTTTTTTTTTTTTAAACAAAACCTCACTCGAAATTGTATTCTTTTGTGTCTGGATTTTGCTCGAATTTTTCATCGACAACCAAAAATCGTGATTGTCTTTCTGGATCTTGAGCATGGGCTGATTGGGCTTGAAATGGTTGTTGAGCTTGGAATTGTGGCTGGGCTTGAAATGTTTGTTTGTCTTGGAAACGTTGTGTACCACGATTTGGTCTTGCATTTTGTGGTGCAGACTGCACAAATGCAGCTACCACGCAAACACAAACAGCAACAGCAATGAATTTTTGAACCATTTTAACACAGAAAACTAATTTAATTTCGATTCGAAATAACGCGACTTATCACAACCGTGTCCAATTGTAAACTGAATGAATACTGTAAAAATGATTCAAATTCATACCAATTTTATAGACCTTTCAATATTTAGTAAAAAAATAGATACATTACGAAATACTTATAAATAAAATATGATATGGTCGATTACACACGTTGCCGGTGTGCACAGCGGTCTGATTTCCAGAATCGCGAACCGGATTTCAAGGTCGCGGAGACGAGCAACAAGTTTCATATTAAAAGTGAAACGAACGAGAAACGGCATATAGGTAAAAAAACAAAGTGCGAACGAAACTAAGAAATTAACGCTGATATATGTCGTATGAATAATGTGTTTATTCAAAGTTGTGGCAATCGTTGATATTTTATTTTTTCTGAAGAGATTTTGTTTTTATAATATTACCATATATATTACGACTCTCTTTTGTAGATTTACATTTCTCAACCCATGTTAATTTTGTTCAAATGGCAAAAATCAGCTGTTTTTAATGTCAATTCAAAGAAAGCAATATAGATTTAAATTATGTGTTTAAAAAAGTTTTTGCATTCCACAAAGAATATAATAAAGTTAGCAAGGAACATAGTCGTCATGTTGTTGTTGTTGTTATGTCGGAGAATTAGGCATTACAAAAATTCCATTCCAAATCCAAACTACATTAAGCACAGCCATTTAATGCTATGGGATCTAAGTATGTAGAAAGTCGTCCGGCATCGATGTCAATGTTTGTATGGAAAAAAAAGGAGGAGAGAGTTATTGACAGCAACAAAAAACGAGGGTGTCCATTTTAGCAGACATAAAAAAGGGTACCATAAATTACTGCATGTTGATGTTCGGATACATAAAACAGCATCCGCTTTAATGCGCAAGCATAGCACACAACATCGGTTCAGGTCATTTAACTAACATCGCTCGCACATTCCATTTTCTGTGACCAATACAACTACACACAATCGTACGGAAACATTTTGAATAAATGCTCGACAAATATGGCTGATTATGCGTACTGGTTGCCGATTCGAATCGATATTGACCAGTGTGTTTTCATTGGTTCAATAGACCCTTTTACCTGCTCTTCGAATGACATCCCAAAAACCTTTATCAAACTTTATGGGTTGATAAAGTTACTTGCACAAAAGTATTGGAAGATTTTTCATTTGACTGAATTCACTCGCATTCATTAGGGAAAAGCAGAACTTTTTCTTAATAACAGCATGCTCATTAATGTATTTCCTTGTTTAGAAGCAAAATAACGGGTGAAAATGGTCAAAATAACTTCACGTGCTAAAAATAAAAGAAAAGGTCAATTTCACTCCTTTGCTTTTTCTTCGACACATTTTACCCTTCATCTTTTCGTATTTTGCAGCATCTGACGATAAAATTCATTAAATTTGGCCCATTTCAAAAAGAAAATATGACCAAAAATATAATCACCGCTGTCGTTATTAATACTGGACAACGACATCAATTTCATATTCAACCCTCAAAAGTATTTGACAAGAGTACAGGGAAAAAGAACGTGAAATGCGTGATTTAACGACATTTACGAGTCTGCATACTATACGAGTACTGGATATAGATATAGATGGATGGAAAGAGACACCGAGACCGAGAGAGAGAGAAAAGTGCTCGCCTTAAAATCAGCTTTCGTTTTCATTGGGGTTAGCGTACTAACAACTTAAGACAAAAATTAATGGATTCTAGATTACAGAATTTTATGTAAATTTAAGGGTCGTTTTGATATTAAAGAATGTATTTCTTTCTTGTTGTATTGTTCGTTTCGGTTCGACAGTATCTTGGCATTTGGCCAAATATTATTTTAAAGAAGGGATTATTTCGTCTTGAAGCCGATGTTTCTTCTGGTGACATGAGCTGGACACACAATAGTAACTCATTTCTTGGTTTTATAAGTTGAAAATTACTTGACCCTTCCTGAAAATAAGATGTAATTTATTATTCAAAGTTTTGCCATTCCCCCCATCCTCTCTCTCTCGCTCTATCTTTTATCTGCATTCACCCCAGCCAAAGTTCAGAGCAAAATCGAATTGGATTTTACGGTGTCAGTCGATATGGAAAATGGAAATAAGAAAACGAACCAAGTTATTTGAATAAGAATGCATCAAAAACGCATTTGAATGAATTTCCAGAGTTGATAGTTGGAAATGATTTATTGTTCGCGATCAAATTTGTGAGATAATTCAAATATATCGTTAAAAGTGTGTTAGAGATTGTGCAATGTGTCAATCGGCAACTGTGTGTGCGCTTATAAGACGATTATTGTTTTAAACTAAACGATGATTGCGGTTTTATGTCATTTTTAACGATTTCCGTACACATTTAAACACTTTGCATGATTTATTTAATCATAACTTCAATTCGAAGTCGGTATCCCACACATCTTTTCTGAAAATCGACCCATATTCTCAATTAACACTTCGTTCACTTCATTAAAGACAAGACGATATCACACCGTTTTTGGTCAAAACACATCGAATTTTCTTTGGAATTTATTTAATCTGTCATTGTTTTGAGTTCGGACAGATAATAATGGGAGAGATTCAATTCATGCAATAAAAATTCAATCAATTCCTCTTTGTTCACGATACGTTTCCGATCATATTTATAGATTTAAATAATATTTTTTGAAATTCGTCACCTATTTCTTCCAAACATTGAAGATGATTTCAATATGAGCAGCAAATGCTATTCAAAGAAGGTTATGCATGTGAAATGACAAATGTGAAGGTTACATAATCACTGACACTTATGTCACTAATTTATGAACGAAAATATGTTAATTAATACGATTCACGAATGAAGAGCTTACCTTCGATATAGATAGATGTTAATACCTGGCGCAAACTTCATTTTTGATCATTTGAAATATATTGTGTTGTCATGTCAAATGATAGAAAAAAAATCCAGCCAAACAGGTGAATGAATTTGTTTATGTGAAGTGAATGCGGAAATTACCCATTTCGGAATGCAGTCTGAATATGTCAACAAGCGGATTATTTTAATATGTTGACATTTGTAAATGCATCATTTGAGAACAAACTAATTATCGTCTTAATGTCAGTAGGATGATTGAACAAGTTTCATTTTTTAAAGAATAAAATCAATAAAATCGATCAGAAATAAGAAGATTTGATTTTCATTTTTTTTTTTAATTTGTTATTCACAGTTTTTACAAAAAATGTAATAGATAATTGTAATTCTGATGAGACGTGATCTTGAATGTCACATTCAAAAAAGCACCAATTTATCCGGGGTCCACATCTAACCAACTAAAGATTTGAGTGCATTTGGATCGATTGGTTCGGGTCCTCCCGGTCCGGATCCTGTGTATTTTATAAAATACATTTCGTTAGATAATTGAAATTATTTTCATTTGATTCCTTCGAAAATGTCCATTACTTACCGATGACTGGATGAAAGCCCTGGTCATCAGCGGTGTATGTAACCCAATGTATTTGACCATCAGTTCCTTGGAATGAATATTGACCGCTAACTTCTTGGTGACCGTATTCATCTAGTTTTCCTGCTTCTTGGAAGAATTGTCCATTATCCAATTCATATCTAAGAATAGATATTAAACAAAATTAAATTTTATTTTTTGCAAACAATTTGATCAAATGCACTAAACAATATATCACAACTATATTTTTCAAACACTATAATTGTCTACACATTTTTTTCATGGTGCACATTCAAAATTAATTCCACAAAATGTCTGCTTCGTTTACAAAAAAAAAAAATCAACACTTTTAAAAAAATGAACAAAAAGATTCGTACGAGAACTCAAATGTTCCAGATCCATCGTTGGAATTGTATTCTTTGATAGCTTGTTGAGCTCCAACTAGTGCAACGACAAATACTGATAATGCAATCAAACTTAATTTCGACATTTTTCCAAGTAATTCGATCAAAATCAAACCGAAGACTAAACTGGACAACAAAAGTCTATTTGCTTATATATCGCCGCCCCAAATCACACCTATCAGGAATGATCAGTGACCACGCATATTTCAGCTGGGGCAATTCAATTAGGAAGATTTACAAACACATTCAAATCATAGCATACAATATCAAACATAGACAGAAATTTCGTTGATATTTCAATACAATCAGTTTATTTTTCTCTATCATTCAAAGTATGCGGCAGTTCAATAAAGAAGCTGAGCATATCATATTAGTTTCTTGTTTATACAAAGCTATTTCCATAATTAATACCTTTTATGCTTTCCGTTTTTGAATATTTCAACCTTGATCTTGATATGGCAATCTGTTTTCGGGTCTTCATTCATCGAATTCAGCCGTTTATACCGTTTGTCTATTTATCGTTAATATCGTTGTCAAATTTAGACAAATCATATGAATTCAGCCAATTCAGCAAAGCTCAAAAAGCTCAGATTAAATGGAGAAAAGTTTCAGTCGACTTTAAATTGTATATTATGCTAGTGAATGGGGACAAATGAATGAGGACGAACTTCCAGGTAATTTGTTAAAATAACATTTTTAATTTGTTTATATGATTTACACTGTCCGAATTCAGAAATGTGAAATTATTATCCAACCCAGCCGAGATCTTTTCATATTCATATTTAATCAAGAGCATCATTTAAGTTGGAATTTTGTGGCCCATCTGAAATATTATTGATTAACAGTCATTTTTTAGTAACGAAAAATTAAGATTTGTAATTTCATTCATTTCAATTTAAAAAAAACACTAATTACCGTCGTTTGGATGAAATCCATTTCCATCAACGTTATATTTTATCCAATACGTCTGTCCATCCATGGCCGTGAACGAATATGCACCTTTACCAGTTCTAGTATCATCGTTGTGCATTTCTTTTTCTAAAAATATGTGACCACCATCAGGCTCAGATCTGTAAGATGCAATTCGTCATTTTTAATTGGTTTTTATTTTTGAAAATTGTAAAAATAGATACTCTATTTCAAAGTATTTTTTAAGTTAAATCTACTGAAATTACAACATATACAATTAAAATCTCTTACATGCTTGGTTCATGGACCGGTTCTGGAGCTGCAACCAATACAATAACAAATATTGAAAGCAAAATAACACTTAATTTGAACATGTTGAAATCGAATCAGAAACTAAACGAGGTGACAGAGATTCTTTGCTTTATATTACTGAAGTGTAGCGAAAATGTGAGCGAAAAGCATATCTTCTCAGTGGATTTGCATACCTTTTATATTTAAATTAACAGAAAAAACGAGTTCGAATACCAAATACTAAGATACACGTGAACGTTTTATAAATAACTCAAAAGTTAATAGAGTTCAACTTCGACTCCCTCCCGGAAAGAGAAAAGATTGTCTTCCGATCCAAATTGCGTACGGATATTCAATCTGAAGTAAATTTATTTTTTTTATAAAAAAATTTCAAAAAATTGGAATAAAATCGAAAAGACAACTTTGTTTTGAACTTTTTTATTTAATATTCACACTGGATCCAATTTTAATTCAAATGTAACTGAATATTGAACAAAACATTCAAAGGATATCTGCTGATTTCAGGTTCTTACTATGAACTCCTTACCAACTACTAGTTTGATCGAATTTGAGTCGAAATCATCGCTTTTTGCTGCAGAAACCACTGTTGGCCGACCAGTTTTATAGTTTTGGCCGTAGTTTTCACGATTTCGAAGGAAACTTCGCACAACTTTTTCACTTCTATTTATTTCCTTTCCTATCTGACGGTTCGACATGTGCAGATAATCTTTTAATGTAGAAATTTCGGCTTTTTTCGCTTCAATTAATTGATTTACACGTCCCATTGTTTTTCGATTGTAATTCAAATGACAACTGCGTCACAAATATTAAGAAATTGCATGCACCGACTCTAGACGGTAAATCACATCAACACACATCATAAAATGTAAACAACTTTGTTTATTAGAAGCAAAACAGTGACTACGTCTATCCTTATTTCGCACTTTTTGAGTACAAAATTTCGAAAAACTTGAAAAAAATAAAATTCTTTAAATTATTTTTGAAAAATCTTTTTGTGATGTCTGCATAAATAGTTGCTAAATAAATTGACAAAAAAATCACAAAGAAGTCCATGCTTTTTAAATAAGATTTTTGGAAAAATGTTATTGCGTCTATCCTTTTTTCGCGGAGTGTATGTAACCAATGGGTTTGATCATCACCTCTAGGGAATTAATATTGAACCGTAACTTTTTGATTACAATTTTTATTAAATTTTCTTGCTCCTTGGAAGAAATGTCCATTGTCCAATTCATATTATAAAAACGGATATTAATCAAAATGGAAATTATTTTTTTATAAGTGATCTGATTAACTTCATAAGTAATTCGATTTAAAAAAAAAAAAAAAACAATAAAAAAGGAATCAATTACATATTTGCGATTCTTTTGGTATGTTTATGATAAAAATATTCAATTTTTATACTTTGTATACAAAAAAATGATATTGACGAAATCTATCGTCACTTTATACGTCACGAATCGCATGAACTTAAGTGGAAGAACAAATTATTACTGAACGTGAATATGGTTTTTCTAGACTTGCAAATTCAATCAAAATAAACAAGGAATGGGCGGGAGAAACAAGTTTGGCAAATGTCTTTTAAACCAATTCATAATAAATGCGTTACGAATTTCATCCAAAGTCAATTTGAATCTAAACTTTGATTGAAGTAAACTGTAATTTTTTTAATTACATTGTTGTACATTGAATTCGCTTAACATGGATAAAATTGTTTGTTTCGGAAGATAAGTGAAGTTTTGGTATGATTTCAAATTCTATAATTCTTCCTCAGACACTGGGTTGCTGCAAAACACGTATCACTGGCGCCCTCACTGTATTGCATAGTGAAGTAACTCAATAGTACGTGTGTGAAATGTGAAGATTTTTTCTCGCACGAACTAGATGGCGCTAATAACTAAGTGTCTTTGCAGCAATGGTGTGTCCTCAGAATTCATTTTTATGTTTGTGCGAGAAAGAAATTTTAGCAGCAAAAAAACTTGACAAAAAGATATTCTTCAAATATTTTTTTAACGATACACAAACCTTTTATAATCTTTTATCTACTCGTATAATGGTTCTCGCATGCTATAGTATATATATTTTTAACGCACTGAATGTTTGTATTGGCATAAAAGTTTAGCATATTTTGTAGTAGCCTTCAAAATATTTACGCTACAACTTATACACAACACAACAAATCTCTCCAAACCGCTGAAGTCGTTCATGTAGCACGTGTGATTATAATATCAGTTGACTTGTCCGTGCCATTCTTTGCAATGGAACAAGTTAATTTTGCATTTTTTGTAATATTCAATGTAAACCGGATTTTCAATTACAAAATAAAAGAAAAAAAATGATGACAATAAACTTGTTTGAAGAATATCTCTGCTCACTAAGCATATTAATTGGTGAGTTTTAAATGTTCTTCTTCACCAAAAAGATTCATATAAGCTCAGTTAGTACATTCTGTTATGCATACTCGATAACATGAAAATGAAAAAACTGTGTGCGGTTTTATTTTTTTCAATATTTTTTCTTTCGGTGTCAGGTGCATTTCTTTCAGACGGCATCGAAGAATTTCGTTTTACAAAAGCACCGGATGATAGTGATGAATATGATTTTGAGTAAGTCAAATTGAAATCATTGTATATTTTGTTAAATGGCACTTTTGAACGCATAGATATGACCGAGATGGCGGTTATACTTTTCGTGGAAGAACTTTCATTTTAAATGACCTAAATGATCACATCTACATAATGTTCGGTGCTGACGACGTTCTTTATTGGGTTAAATTTACCGACGACGAATATAAATACAAGCAATGCCTCATGAAAACAGTTCGGCTAAGTAAAATTTTTTGTTTTGTATGTTCTGTACTCATATTAATTTTTGTATTGTTTTAGTTGAAAGAACAGAGAATAAACTTATGTTCAGAGATGATTTTATTCAATACGACCTTACCATTTCTAAAGGCTTTATGTTCGTTTCACCGTACCAAACACAGTACGTGTATAAAACTCAATGGCTATGCTTTTCAAAATAAGTGAAAAAAATTGACTTCATTTTCAGATGGAATTTTGAGAAAATTTGTTTCAGCAAAAGTGCGCATGGAAATCAAACTTTCAACTACGTGTAAGCTGTTTAACAGAAATCTTTGTCATGACCATGTTTTAACTTTTAAGATATTTTTCAATCTTTATAGCCTTTTAGCAACAAATAATTCGAGACAATATAATGGCACAACAGATTACACAACAAATGATCCAGTGGATCCACATGTGCAGCTCATACATGTAGAAGATGGTGTTCAGACCAATGGTGTATATGAAGTAAATTTTACAGATAGTGAACTCAGTACGAATAACATGTTTTGTAAGGGAATTTCGAAAAAAATATCTGGTGAGTGCACCAATCAAAGAATGTTCAATGTAATTATGAGTGATTCGATGGTAATTGTTTTTAAAATTTTGCAGAGACGGGCGTCTTAGGAGCATATCCAGTGAGCAACATAAATCCAGATCTAATAAAATCTTTGGTTGGTTAAAATATAAATAGTACAATGAAATAATTCACTATTGTTTTGGAGTGATAAATGACTATAACTAATGAATAAAAACAAAATAATCTGAGTTGCGAATGATTATGATGCCTGATGGCATCGAAACAAATGTTTGTCTCGCGCTCAAGTATTTTATTTATTAAAATTAAATGACTTTAAAGATTATTTTGTTTTTATTCATTAATGAAATAATTGATGTTTAAAAGTAATAAAAGTGATGATCTTTTTGTAATCGTAAATGCGCTAAGAGTATAAAAATGTAATACGTATATAAATTATTCAGTAGATGTTAAATCCAATATATTATACAGCATGTGGCGATCCTAACAACACAGCTTGCATTAGTGAAACTCATGCATTTGAAATTATGGTTTTATGAGATTCATCCATCTGCAGGTATGCACACCATTCAACCCCCCATTTTCGGAATGTCTCTACCGTTCTTTGTACCTTGTTATATGATTGTACGTATTTTATATATTATATCAATATGAAGTCAATATTAGCGCGAACTAACAGCATTTAATTTATTGCAAATGAATTCGAGACATACCAGAAATAAAATTTTTAAAATGTGTAAGCGATACATGATTGAATATAATATAT
>NW_022198275.1:432965-539540 GCF_009176525.2 Contarinia nasturtii | reverse complement strand
ATTTATATGGAAATAAATAAACCACATAAGATCTCGCGCATCAATTGATCTTACCATCATTTTACCGCAAAAATATATTTAAAATTACGCTTTATTTGACTTATTGAAATTTATTGATTGAAAACGATATCACTTTGTGTAATATTATTCAGGATTGATTAAAATCATTCTTTATAAAAAAAATATATTTCAGTTGGCTGAAAAAATCTTTCTGGTTCAGCATAACTTGATTGAATCATGCGATATTTCAAATGAAAGTTTACAGTTTGAGTTTTTTTGCAAGTAATGAAATCATTTTCAGTAGGCACAAATTTTATGCGATTTATGTTAGAACATTTCGATTGAGCAAAACTAACTAAAGCCCACACAATCGGATGCGACATGCATATTCTCTTGTTAATTTTGCTTGCCTTAATATAAATGAAATGTTTATTTCATAAAATATGGTTGATATGATCTAATAAATATAATCGAAATCTTTTGCAACTAAAACCAAAATTTTATACCAAGAAAATGATATCAATAAATATTTATGCAAAATGTTGCAATTAAATCGCAACATGTGAAATATTCTAATTTACTAGTGTAATAAATATACGGCAACATATATATTTCCTGCCGTGGAAGCGCCATATGCTCAAATTTGGTTCAAGTAACTTTCTGAAATCGTATCACGCAAAGCATCGCTTACAATCGATTTACAAAAAACCACACGACTGAAGTCGAGGGTATTAAATTCGATGACTTTGACAAAAAAATCAGTTCTTCAGTTTTAATATGTTACATGGTAAATTGTTTCGGCACGATCGATTTCAGCAGAAGGTTCGTTGGATCTTCTTCATTCGTTTCATTTTTTTTTTTTCACAATAAAAATCAATTATTTGCGGTAATATTTGCATTCGATAATCACGCATCTATTCAAAGTTAGCCTTAATATATATTCTTCAATCTTCATATTATTATACCATTTTTTTTCTTTCTGTTGAATATATTTTAATTGAAGTCGGAAGGTAAATAAATCTGTAATTAATATGCCTAAAAAAATGTCTTCATCGCCTCTTATCGTCTATTTTGAACGTCAACCATTTCCTCTTCAGATTTTATTCTCATTTAATTATTTGGTTTAATTGGGCTTCTGTTTTTTTCGGGCATACTTAAGAGTATTATTATATGGCTGACGATTAATATTTTTGGCTCAGCAAAGTCCAAGGGTAAGTCTATTAAATTATTGTAAATAAACAAAATGGCGAAATGAACAGTAACACGCATAATAATAGCTCTTATTAGCAGCAACAGCAACAAAAAAGTTACGCGATGCGTATGAAGTTCGATAAACCTGTGCTGCGTCGAGAGCATATGATGAGAGAGTACAATGTGAGGTGTATTGTAAGGTCATCACAATTATGATAGATTTTTTTTTCTATATTCATATATTTTATGTATGTAAAACTTATTTTGTGTGGATACCAACACAGTTCCAATAAAAACCGTTTACATTACACATAATCATTGAAACGAAATTGAAATTAATGGGATAACATGAAATTATTAATTTAGATGGTTCCTGATAAAAGGCCAACCTTCGGTGAATTTTATATTCAATTGAATGTGATCCATTGAAATTCATTTTTAGTAAAACACCATTCATATTTGTAATAAAATGTATGCGTGTGTGTGTGTGTGTGTCTTCTGAGAGACACGGTCGATGACAAAATATGGCACCATTGTCTATCTTCGGCTCTCTTGCAATTCCATTTTATTTACTCATTAATTAATTAATTGACGATTGCCGCAAATTACCACGTTTTTTTCACTCTTTCTTTGCGAGCTTTGTAATATAACGAAACGAAAAAATCTGAACAGAAAAAATGAACACTTTAACTGAAGTGAATATAAGAATGATTATATCATTCAGCGCAACGGATGCACAGCATACTTTTTTTACGATAAAACATAAAACGTGGCAATGTTACACAGCACACAAAGATAGCACCTGTGAACATCTCAAGCCGTATAGTTTAATCGAAACGTTCGATCATTGAATTTTTCATATACTTGTGTACATTGATATCTGTGAGTGTGGACGTTAAATTATTGTGTGTGTTTTTTTTTTTTTCATTTTTCCTATTAACCAATTCTCGGATCGACATTATGAGGTACATGCATTTCGTACACCTTTAACAAATTATCACTCTATAATGTTATATAATGTATGTTGTTAAAACTGGTGAACAGCTATTAGGTGAATCGTTTCCCTTCGAGCCGAAAATGACAATCAATGAGCGCACGCTAGCAAATGGTGCAGAGCACATCAACGTAATAACAAAGTCGCAACGCCAATATTTTTTCTTCTTTTGTTTATTTTCAAGTTACGGGAAAGACTGAAAGCTGCTCCTCTTCAATGACATTGAATTAAAATTGCAGCAAGTCGATATAGCACACAATCTAATTGGATAGAACAATGGAAAATCCAATCGAAACGTTGAAATCGTGCGGTCGTTTTGTCACAAAATTTATTGAATTCGTTCTGGAATCATTTGTACAAATCTTCTTTATGCATGTGTATTGATAGAAGAATTAAAAATCGGAGACGAACTCAAATGCTATGAGAAACAAAAGAAAAATCAAAATAGTAGACAACCCATTTCCACCAACTGATTGAACAACAGCAATTTATTTCATTCAGTTCATTCTGAACGGAAATTTATTGATCTTCATTCGCAAATGGCGAAAGAGAGAGATAGAGAGAGACTTATACATTGACAAACGAAAAAAACAAACACACATGTGAAATGAAGCACATGGATTCACTCTTTATTGACGAACATAAATAAGAATATAATTAACTGTAAAGTACTGCACAAGAACAAAGAACGAAAAGATTGATGGGCACGTTAAGATAGAATGAAATTGCATGAGCCATTGCTTATTTTCTAGGTTTCCAATTCAACAAAGATAATGATCTCGTGCACTGTGAAAATGAACTTGAAAAACGGAACCACTTGCCAGCGAAAATCGATAAAAGCTAACGAGCACTGGATGTGTATTATTGCAAATATTGAATTTTACCTGCCTAGTAGTATTATTAGAATGTTGCCATTATTGGTTCTACAGGCATTCTAAGGCATGGAACATCGAATCTGCGAACCTTCATCTCGAAATCGAAATTTATTTGCTGCGCGAAATCACAAGCATCTCTCAAAATATCGTTTAGTCATTTAAAACGTTGAAATCGGTATCGTTCCAATAACTGTCAGAAGTTTTTTTTATTTCAAACGTTTTTTTTATTTCATATATTCGAATCGGCAACGGCATCACATCGAAAGCGAATCGTTATTTACATGTATTTTTTCCAATTATTTTAATTATGTCCATTTTATTTGTTTGTACAGAATTCACATAAAAATTGATACTTATAATCAGTACTGGCTCACACCGTTTACAAAGTTACAATTGAAATTGAGTTTCGAGAGTAGAAAAAAAAATATCACAGGTGCAGGCACACAAATTACGAATCAGTTTTGCATTTTTTTAAAGTGTGAAATTGAGCTGTTATACAACTTAACACATTAAACAAGCTCGACATGCTTTTTTTAAATACTGTTCAATACTCGCACTACACGTATGCGCGCAGCAAACAATATATTTGTGATCTTTTGTTTGACGTTGCGTTCGAAAGTGAATCTAAATGTTATAGGTATTAAAGGTTATCTCCGAATGGCGTTCAAATTCTTAATTTAGTTCGAGCCAATATGTTTACGCTGAATACTATTCGATTCAAAAGTGAAGAACATTGTGGCCCAAAATGCCTCAATATTTATTCAAATTCATATTTCTATTTCGATGAAAATGACCGTTTTACCATCTGAGCATAATATATTTGGAATTGATTGGCACAGAATTTGTACTTGGAGTTCATTTTTTCCCGTGCGATTCGCATGTAAACACGATCGCTTTATTATTATTGGAAGTAAAATAGTATAATAAATGAATCAAAATACGATATGCATACTATATTCCAGAAAAAGAAGGTCAATTTGTATTTGAGAAGATGAAGTGAAAAAAAGACGAAATGATATTAATCCAGATAAACAGAATTCAAGTATCACACACACAATGGTGGCGTTGTAACAATTCGGTTGAAAGGAAAATCGGAGTCACGTAAATTGTACGAAAAAAAAATCGCGCGCAATGAATTGAGTGCTCCGAAAATGTTTTAATAATTGATGCGTCAACAATTAGCGTCAACAAAAATAATGAATTAACTTGTCGACTTTATGGGGTTTTGTTGGGAATTATGCCACGATCAATTGGGAATCTTAATGCTGAATTTGAACACAAGCACCAACATTTCAAAAAACAAGACAAGAAAAAATGATTCATAAACCAATGCGTACCATTTGCCCATGCAGTCATTATGTGTGGCTTAGAAAAAGCATTCAATTTTCATGTTCACATTGTGCACTCTTGTCTCGATCACGCAAATTTTAAGTGGAAAACAATAGCGCAGCTTTGTTGGTATGTTTTTGTGTCTTCTTTTTTCTTCTATACTTTATCTGCATTGGATCTTTGATTTGCAGCAACAAGAATGGCATTGCTTCGTGGTGGTTCACTGTTAGTCGATCGGACAGACGGATGGTCGCGATGCTAAGTGTTGATGATGTGGATTTTGTAAGTGTGGCCATTATTCATTTCAATACCGTGTATTACGTGGACTGCAATATGTATATGTGTTATTGTTGTTGCTGTTGTTATTTCTCGTGTGTTACTGTTACGTCGGCGGGTCGACTGTTTGTTTGATGAAAGATTCTTGCAATCTTTGGCCAATTTGATGGTAATTTAAAGCATTAAAATATGTTTCATCGGCACACTCTCATTTAGAAATGGGCTAAACTATTTTATTACCAAATAAAATCAGCCGTAACAAAATGCGAACCATATTGTTGGCTGGTGATGCGCTTCTTCTGCTGCTATCGTTGCTCAATATCATTTAATTTTCCGTTTTTCGCTTTAATCAGCTCGAATTTGTTCATTCCAAATCGAATTTTCCATTCGCACACATCATTCTCTGTATGCGCTGGTGCGCTCGTTCAATTTTTGTGGCTTTTTGGTTTGGTTTGGTTGAATGGGTTCAAATTTTTTTGCTGTGGTGCAGGGCAATTTATTTTTCAGTGTTTCGTACGAATAAATGATGCGATGTGGAAATATTTGAGAGCGTTCTTTGGCAGAACTATTTATTTCAGGCAAGACAACACACATTTTAATCGCTTATCATCAAATCGTGATGTGAACACTACCAAACAAATGAATACGAAAAAGAAAGGAAAATAAAATCCCGCAAATTGATCGCACACCAAAATGAGAAATCCCTTCCAAAAATTATTGGCATCAACAAACAATCCATCCAAATATGCGCCACTCTATTTGACGTGCATGTAACAACATCGTTTGGAGTGCGGTTGTGTGTGAGGGACGCTGTTACGTTTTGAGAGATGATCGCACCGCTTGTGCTATTCGTTTCTTCGGCTTTTGAAAGTATAAGAGAGTGGGTGAACTCCACGATTTTGCAAAGCAACAAAAAAAAATCTTGTACTAACGCTTCAAAACAATATCAAATATTTTGTAATAGTGCACGATGTCATTGGAGGCTCCTTTGGCCCAAGACAACATCACATCACGTATAAATAGCGATTGATGAGCTGTGGCTAAATCAGTCCTTTATCTGACTTCGTACTAAACACGCACTCGTCATTCGGCGAGGTAAGCTGGTGCCAACAAATCCAAAAACAATTTCGCATTTTTCTTGCAAATTGTTCGGCTGACGTTTAATCACGGATTTTAAATATTCATAGTTTCAAAATAGAAAAGATACAAAGTGTTATTATAATTTTTGCTGTAGGACAGAACAAATTATAAAATTATAAAGTCAATTTTAAGTGATTCAAAGCATATGGAACTGTCTTGGTTGGATTACTAACACAAATTTTTCTATGATTTGATTTTCATTCCGTTTAGGTTGTAGATTAAGTGAGAAAATAAATATTTATTCATCAATATGAAAGTGGTTTCAATTTTCATCGGTAAGTGAACAAGTGTGAATCATTTGTAAGGTTTTTTTTTCAAGTTTTATCAAATTACTGCAATGAATTTTTAAATTTTTTTATCGTCGACTCGACATCGGACGTTTTTTTCCGCTATTGGAGAAAATTTTGTGGTGTGCATTTTACATTGTATTGTGTAGTGTTATTTCGGAGTGTTTTTATGATAGAAAATATTGAGGGAAAAAATTTTAAAAATAAAATTCAGTTTTTCATCTCGAAATAATGTCAATCAATGTATTTTTTGCAGCTGTTATTGCTGTGGCCAGCAGATTGGTTGTTGTAAGTGAAAGAAATGATTATTTTTGTTGAGGAAAAGTGCAAGTGTTTAATTCAATATTTCTATGGCAATAAAGGCACAATCTCAATCCGGCTACAATTACCCAAGTCCATTCAATCAATTGACACCAGGTGCGACAAGCGATTTAGGCGGCATTCCAAATGCCCAACAACCAACTCCATTCACGGGATCTCAACCTGGCTATAATAATCAGCCATTTACACCAGCAGGTATTCGCGATAGATGATTTTTTTTATCATTCAAGAACGTTGATGATTTTTTTTTCTGTTAAAATATCGGTGATTCATAATGAAATATAAATTTTTTTTATAAAAAGTCCCACAAGGACCACCATCATTCGGTGTTACACCAACGTTGACACCAGGATTCAATCAACCACAATTTGTGCCGACTACAAGTAGTTTACCATCAAGTGGAGTTCCAAGCCATTCAAACATTCCAAGTCATTCAAGCGTTCCAGGCCATTCAAGCGTTCCAGGTCTTTCAAGTGTTCCAGGTCTTTCAAGCGTTCCAGGCATTCCTTCCGGTGGTTTTGGAGCTCCTTCACAATCCGGCCAATTCCCAGCGACATCTGCACCCTCGTCAAGTGTTCCAGGTCTTTCAAGCGTTCCAGGCATTCCTTCCGGTGGCTTTGGAGCTCCTTCACAATCCGGCCAATTCCCAGCGACATCTGCACCCTCGTCAAAAGGTTTAAATTTTTTTAAAGAAAATAAGCAGTGGTGTTTAGACACTATATTACGCTGTTAAAATATTGAAATCAGTGAAGAGAATTCATTCATGATTGCTTCCTCAAATATTTGGTTTTATTTTAAAATGCACCTTTGAAAATACAATAGGTTTCGAGTCTAGTGGTTTCCCACACTCAGGCGGTCATTCAGGTGGTGGCCACTCAATCGGTAGTCATGGCAGTGGGCTTACAGGCACTTCATTCCAAAGTCCATCAGGTTTTCCAGGTTCAATGAAACGATTTTTATGAATTTTTCGTGTTTTTTTAAAGATTTACTAAAAATGTACTATATTTCCTTAAATTAAAAGGTTCATCGGTAGACAGCGGTAGTACTGGCTTTGGAGCACCCGGTTTTGTACAAGGTCAACAATCATTTGGGGGACAAGCAAATAACTTTGGTCAATCTGGTGGCAGTACACAATGTAAATCATTTACAAATAACAATTTGATTCTTACTCTGTTAATTTGATTTAATTCCACAGTTCAAGGTGAAAACGATGGCTCTTATCCTGGCGGCGATTACTCGGCTATCCCTGGAACGCCCGGTGTTGATTATCCAATTTATATGGAAATTCCAAAAACATCATTCGATTGTAAAAACCAACAATTCCCTGGATACTATGCCGACATTGAAGCACAATGTCAAGTTTTCCATATTTGTGCATTGAATACAACATTCAATTTCCTCTGTCCAAATGGTAACATTTTTGACATTTATTAAGATAAAAAAAAAATGATTGGTTTTATTTTGTTTTGGTGTCATTAAGGTACCATTTTCAGTCAAGAGCACCTTGTTTGCGTGTGGTGGAATCAATTTGATTGCAATTCAGCACAAAGCTTATACGGAAACAATGCTTACATTTATGATTATTCAAAGACCGGACAATCACAAGATAATCAAGGGCCATCACGGAACTTTGGAAATACTGATGCTGGAAATGGATTTGACGGAGCACAAGGTCCAGGTTTTGTACAAGGTTCGATTTTTTTTTTTTTTAATTTAATTCCGTTTCTTCAATTTATACGGTTAAGACTATTCACAACCGTAATTTATATGTTCCGATTTGATATATCTTTTAATACACAAAATTAGGTGGATCGCCAAGTTTTGGAGCAACACAGCCAGGATTCGGTTCATCACTTTCTGGTGCGCCTGGTTTTGGAGTGCAATCACCATCGTTACCGAGTGGATTTGGTCCAACCTCGGCAGCGGCAGTACCATCATTTACATCACCATCGTTCGGCTCGACACAATCTGTTGCCCCAGGATTCGGTGCATCACATTCATCTCACATCCCAAGTGGAACATCAACCGGCTTCGGACAACCAGCACCATCACATTCATCAGGTTAAAAAAATACCATTTACATAACAATACATGACATTTGAGAATTTAATATGACATAATAACATTAATTTTAATCACTTTAATAGGTTTTGGACAATCGCATACTTCTTCTCATAATGTTCCATCGAGTCATAGTTTTCCATCGTCGCAAAGTGGTGCCGATCAATATCCAATTGTTCCACCAAGTCAACCGGATTATCAACAGCCATCAGTCATAACTCCAACAATTCCAAGCAGCCCAGCACCATTCGGCGGACCCACAGGCTATCCAGCTGCGGGAACACCAACGCCAATCAACACTGCACTCGGTGAACAACCATTGCCAAGCCGAGAGTACTTACCATCAAGAAGGACTAAGTAAAATCAAACTCAATTGAAATTCGATAAATACCATTTAAATTATTCCAATCAGTTACCTTTTATATCAGAACAAGTTTACACTACAAACATAAAAACTGAATTTGAAGCCGCATATTATTCATTTCCCATTCTAGCCGATGGAATAATAATCTATTGTATAAATATGATCATTATATTTACCATTTATAAAAAAGTATATATCATAAATCAAAACATGAACAAGTTTCATTAAAGTGCATATAATTCATAGAGTTAGTTGTAGATTTTAAAACTTTCATGTACAAGTATGGCCATTTAATTAAAAAATACTAAACTCACTTTTGATTTTCATTAATTTTCTTTTGTAAATGAAATATATGTATATTTATAGCAGCTCTCTCAAAAGAATGAGAAATAAAAATTTGAATGCAACATTAATCAAACATTTGTTTTGTCTCTTTGCTTCATTTTACAGCAGTCATTTGCCCCTTTTCGAAAGAGATTCAAGCAGAAAATAAAGGATATTTCAATGTCAACTCTATCGACTGCTACACATCTGTGTACTAAAAAGGGGTAAATTTATTCTATTTCGAATATTTCCCCAAAAATTACAGCAGTTTTGTGCAATAAAAAGTCCCATTGTCTGAATTCGTTTAAAAGTGCTCTATTTATTTATTTTTAAACATATATCTCTCTCTTTCTAAAGTTTAAATTTGTTTTATTTAATTCGTTCGATAAGTTTGTGAGAAATTTTACTAAGTGGTCGTTCTTCGTGCTCACCATCAAGTAGATATTTTGTGTCATCCCAGGATCTTTTGTCGGCACTAACATTAATTCTGTCTAAAAGTTCTTTGGATTTATGTGGTACAATTGGTTGTAACAAAATGCCAGTAATCCTCAATGTTTCGAATACAAGACCCAAAATGGCATCAAATTTCTTTTCCTGTGTAGGATCTTTGACCATTTTCCAAATTTCTACTTCTTGCAATAAGGCATTTGTCATATGGAGTATTCCAATTATTTCATCGACGGCCAAATAAAAATTAAACGATTCAAAATGCTCTTCATAAATTGACGGCAATTGTTTTAACTTTTTCACCAATTTATGCGATGAATCAAATTTATGCAATTCTTTTCGAATACACTGTGGTACAACTTGTCGTTTGTTTAAGTTCTTGGCACACACGCGCGACAGCAGATTTCCCAATGTATTCACCAATTCAGCATTTATGATTCGTGTTACTTTTGTAGCGCTGTAATCTAATGAGAAGGAGTTAGTACTATTTCAATTTATTGTCAAATAATGGTAAAATAGATACTCACTGCCATCACTGTGCGGCACACCTTCACGCAGTAGAAAATATCGCAATCCATCGTGAGTATATTTTGCAGTCACCTTATTTGGATCGACTACATTATTCTTACTCTTTGACATCTTTTGATCGTCGACTGTCCAGTGTGAATGAACCAAAAGCCGAGCGGGTGGCTCTAAACCTAATTTTTATTCGAATAAAATAATTATTTAAAAACAAAACAATTTTAAGGTGTCTACTTTTGATAAATTACCTGCAGCAATTAAAAATGCCGGCCAGTAGATTCCATGAAACTTAAGAATGTCTTTTCCAATTACTTGCAATTGTGGTGGCCAATTTGCTGCAAACTATTTTCGAAGCGATAAGTATTTGTCGGTTGATATTGAATGTAAGGCTTTTACCTTTGGATCTGGATAGCCTGCGCTTGTCAAGTAATTTACTAACGCATCGAGCCATACATAAACGGTTTGTGTGTCATCACCGGGCACTGGAATTGCCCATGAAACGCGATCACTTGGCCTTGATATTGAAATATCTTTAAGCGGCTCTTTCAAATATTCCATTAGCACTTTTTCGAATTTCTTTGGTCGAATTGGATTGCTGTACAAGAAAAAATCGTACAATTATCATTTAATTTTGATGGGAATTGTTTTTTTTATTGTTCAAACTAACCTTCTTTTTATCCAATATTCGATATCTTCATGGAACTTTGATAATTTAAACATATAGTTACTTTCTTCGATCCATTTAACTGGATGACCCGATTCCGCCGATACTTTTTCCTTCTTTTCATTTTCCTTCAATTGACTCTCCGTTAAAAATGATTCATCCGATACACAATACCAACCGGCATAATTTGCTTTGTAAATATGATCTTTTGCGGTGAGCTCGTTCTGTTTGATTAAAGGATTTGAGGAAAAAACGTCAATGATTAAATAAAATAATTGAAACCAACCCAAAAGTGTTGAACGGCCGGAAAATGGTGGTCTTTATCGGTAGTTCGATTAAAATGTGTATAATTTATGCTGGAATTTTCAAAAAGAGTTTTATAACTCTCGGATATTTTGTCACAATATTGTTTTGGTTCTTGATTGTGTGCAGCGGCAGCCTGCTGGATTTTGGAACCATGCTCATCTGTGCCGGTACTGAATAAAAGTCGATCCGATCGATTTCGAAGTTTTTCATAACGATAAACACAATCGGCTAATGACGCCGAATACAAGTGTCCAATGTGTGGAGCTGTAATAATATTCATCATTGGATTATTTCACGAAGATTTTACAACCAGTTAGCTCTTACCTGCATTCACGTAAAAAATTGGCGTAGTTACGTAAAACAATTTTGATCGTTTAATCGATTGAGCTATGCTCATTTTTTTAAAAAAAAAATCTATTTTAAATGTAGTTGAGAGAAACCAAAGTCAAAAACAGCCGAATGTTGGGTTATGACTTGGTATGATAGTAACTCAAATGTCAACATCAATCATTTTTATAGTAAACATTTCGGCTTGTCAAAATATTCAATTTTCAGACAGTTTATTGGGGATTTTCCAAATGAATTTTTATTTTCATTACATAATTGCTAAATATTTCATAAAGATTTTTTTTAATACCACGACAATTGAAATTGGTATTCAAACATAAACTCCATTCGCAACGTACCGAAGAAATTCAATTGGAAAATATAAGAAAATTGAGGTTATGTCGTTTGTCACAAAAAGCATATACATTGCTTATAAGCTATGGTAGTTGTATGAGTAATACATTTGTCACACAGACATCGTGCGATTGAGTGAATTGGTGCTGACGTGAATGGGCCGCAACAATTTCAACAAAATATTCTGTAAATTTCATCATCAAACGTGCTTGTTAAAAGTATAATTTTTTTTTCCAAAAACAACAGTGAAAATTGAGTTTTATCTTTGCAATCAATCGTGAACATTTATCAAAATGAGTGACTCAAAAAACGAAGAAATTCTTGCCCCGTTGCGATTTTTGGTCAAAGAACAAGGTGATTTGGTGCGACAATTGAAAGCGGATAAGGCACCCGAAATCGATGTTAAAAAAGCTGTCAACGAATTAAAAGCCCGAAAGAAACTCCTGGAAGATAAAGAATTGGAATTGGCACCGGCTGCTGCCTCATTTGATCGTACAAAAATGGAAGTTTTGCTGAAACAACGTTTCTTCTATGATCAAAGTTTTGCCATCTATGGCGGTATCACAGGTCAATACGATTTTGGACCGATGGGATGTGCATTAAAATCGAATATGTTGAATGCATGGCGCCAATTTTTCGTATTGGAAGAGCAAATGTTGGAAGTTGACTGTTCAATTTTAACGCCGGAAGCGGTTTTAAAAGCATCCGGACATGTTGATCGATTTGCCGATTATATGGTAAAAGATACAAAAAGTGGTGAATGTTTCCGTTTGGACCATCTGATCAAGAATAATTTGGAGAAATTGTGCAGTGAAAAAGGTGCCACCAACGAATTGAAGGCCGAATGTGAAGATATTATCATCAAATTAGATGGAAATACAAAAGATGAAATGGGTGCAATTTTGCGACGATTCAATATGAAATCACCATCAACTGGAAATGATTTAACCGATCCCATTGAATTTAATCTCATGTTTGGAACACAAATCGGTCCGACTGGTAATAATAAAGGTTTTTTGCGACCGGAAACAGCGCAAGGTATTTTCGTCAATTTCAAGCGTTTGCTTGAATTCAATCAAGGAAAATTACCATTTGCTGCTGCCCAAATCGGTAATTCATTCCGTAATGAAATCTCACCACGATCCGGTTTAATTCGAGTTCGTGAATTTACAATGGCCGAAATTGAACATTTCTGCGATCCAAACGAAAAATCACATCCAAAATTCGAAACGGTCAAAGACACTGCGATGCTACTGTACTCAGCATGCAATCAAATGGACGGCAAAAGTGCAGACTCAATTAAAATTGGAGATGCTGTTGCGAGCGTAAGTATAGAATAGCTCATTCTATTTATTTGTATTACTAATTCGGTTCATTTGTTTTTTTTTATATTCAGGGTTTGGTTGCCAATGAAACATTGGGCTATTTCATGGCACGTATTCAACAATACATGCTGAAAATCGGTATTTTACCCGATCGCATTCGCTTTAGACAACATATGGGAAATGAGATGGCACATTATGCGTGCGATTGCTGGGATGCTGAATGTCTAACCAGTTACGGATGGATTGAATGTGTTGGTTGCGCTGATCGGTCGGCATACGATTTAACTCAACACACTAAAGCCACCGGAGTAAAATTAGTTGCCGAAAAGAAATTGGACGCACCAAAAGTGGTTGATGTAACTGAGGCTGTGCCCAACAAAGCAATTATTGGAAAAGAATTCAAAAAAGATGCGAAACGAATTTGCGAAAAATTAGCCGCTTTGGATGCCGATCAACAACAATCATTGCAAGAATCTCTTACTGCAAATGGTTCGTATGAATTGGAAGTGGATGGCGATTTAAAAGTTACGCTCAACAAGAGCATGGTTGAAGTGAAAACCACAAAGAAAACGATGCACGTCGAAGAAATTACACCAAGTGTTATTGAACCATCGTTTGGTATTGGTCGCATCATGTACTCGCTGTTGGAACATCGATTTAATATTCGTGATGGTGATGAGCAACGTTCATATTTTGCGTTGCCAGCATTTGTTGCACCAATTAAATGCTCCGTTTTGCCATTGAGTGTAAATGCTGAACTCGCACCATTTATCCAGAAAATATCATCGGCATTGACAAGAAATGATGTATCGCACAAAGTTGACAATTCAAGCGTATCAATTGGTAAACGTTATGCACGTACCGATGAAATTGGCATTCCATACGGCATCACAATCGATTTTGATACAATTAAAAAAGAACCACACACGGTAACACTACGCGAACGAGATTCAATGTCACAGCTACGAATTCCACTCGATGATATCGCCGAAGTGGTTCGTAATTTATCGCTCGATAAAGTCACCTGGGATGCGATCTCTAGTAAATACCCAAAATTCGAACAACAAGAAGCAACGCAGTAAGGAATTTGTATTCCTCAATTGATTGAACGATTGCATTTCTTTTACGTCATTTAGAATGTTTATTTTTTACTTTACTTTTGCATTTGCTTGATATTTTTATTAATTACATTACTCTTTTCAAAATTCAATAAAAAAAAATATTCATTATTAACGCATTCAACGTGTTGTTTTTGTGTGAATTACCCCTAAATTCTTTACTTGGTGTAAATGAACAGCAAGGGGCGATGAACTGTGCGTGCATAAAAATGAACGAAGAATAGAAGAAAGAGCCATCTTTCAGCCAATAGTTACGCCAAAATGCAATCCAATAGCAACGTGTTCATTTTCCATGTTCATTTTCCCCCAATGCAATCCGAATATCGTATGTTTTTCGATACAGTAGTTAAAGCACATAAATCACTCGAATATTGTCTGGCAACGTATCGTACAGCATCACCCATAGGTACATAAATTGTATGTGTGCTCTGTTGCAGGTGGCATTTCATTTGCAAAGCCAATAAACCATATTGGAATATTTAGAAAGATTTTGAATTAGATTGTGATAATTTCATTTCATCGTCATAATCCCAAATTTTTACGGTTACACCGATGAGGATGTATAATGTGTCGAAGCGAACGCTATAATGTAGACATCAGATTGGATGCTCTTATCCATGCATCAGGGTAATTTGCAATTCTAAATATCCCTGGATGTAATCTGTATTTATTTTTCGATTGTAATGTTACGCCTTTCGGTACCTATCGCTTGTACCGTGTGTGTGTGTGTATTTTATCTTCTTCTTCTTCCTGCTCTTGCGATATCGACAAAAACGCAAACCAGCCCAAAGCAAGTAAATTGAATGATTTTTGCTTGTGTTTACTTTTTGCTCGACCAATTCGAAATTGGTTTGATTTATTTTTCTAATGAAAATGTTACATTACACAAAACATCTAGGTAGAAAAGCGGTTCAATTTCAAATTCCCGACGGGCATACAATGTTTGCTCTCCGTAAATGGTGTATGGTGCTTCGTTTGTTAAATAAACGTACAATGTAACCAATTCCATAAAATTTGCTTTTCTCCACAAATCACATGGAAATAAATTCAGAAAAATTTGCTCATTCTCTTTCTCTCTTTCTTTTGCTGACGACAAAAGTGATTTCATTAACTTTTCAAATTAAATAAATCTAGAGTCGAAGACGAACACGAACATACATACTGTGAGAACGAAAGAAAAAAAAAAACCAGAAAATAAAAAACACAGACGAAATAATAAAATGGAACCAGTGACACCAAGTGTTTTTAATGGCTTAAACTTTTTCCTATTTTGCGTTGCAGTCAATCGACAGAGCGTCTGAATGAATACGCAAAATTGTACACTGGAGAATATTTATACTGCATAAAATACGGTGACAAATGTGAAACTTTGGTAAATCGCTCTCAAATCCTGATGCATAACGAATGAGTTTCGTATTAGATTTACGTCAATCCATCTAGGAAATCGGTCCGATGTATCATGGAATCCGCGTGTTAGTGAAACTGCCATTCACATTGCCAGTACATTGAATTTTTCGTGATGTATGTAAATATTTATGGTGGGCGCTTCATCTGATTTTGGAAAAATGTACAGATGTCGGCGTTGTTTTATTGTCATTATCACTAATGCATACGTTTTAAAGTAGTTTTGAATAACGACCATTTTCCTATAATAACCTATTCTAAAGCGATTTAAAAAATCTGCTCTCACTTTAACAAAAAAAAATATCTCAACTCCTAAAATGTGGAAATACGAAAACCAATTTAAAAGTTTTCCAAACGAAATGAAAAGAGTTATAAGTCTATCGTTGAACTGTCGTTTTTATTAAATAAAATATTGATATATTAATTTTCATTTTTTTTTCTTCTTCTTAAATTCAACATTTTAAACAATCATCGCAGTTGAACCAATCTAAATATTCATACTTCTTCTTCATCACACCCATTCGAAAAGTCTTCAACCAAAAAACCAATTAAACCAAAAATACATTGCATTTGCACATAAAAAATCTAGCAAATCTCCTTTTCACATTTTCCAAAAAAAAAAAACAAATGATTTCAGTTTAAATAAAATGCAACTGACATGAAGTGTTGCTTTCAAAATTGACGTGAAGATGGCGTCACATGCCAATAATTACTCAACATTTATTTTGACACTTATGTATTTGAAGCCTTAATTTGATTGCTAACATCATCACGAAATGTCACACACGTTTATTTCATCGTCGTCTTTTTTCCCTGTTCAACAGCATGCACTGTGACTTGTAGTTCAATTCGTTTTAGTTCATTTGACGTTGTACTCATGGTTTAAATCGGGAGAAGAAGAAAAAAAAAGAAGAAGAAACGGTTTATTTGTAAATAAAGTGATATTATAATAAAGAGAATGGCGTCGAATAAAAAGCCGTATCAAACTAGTTTAAAACTGCCAGCCGACAGTAAATTGTATACATCAGAACGTTTGCCTTCGTTTCGTATACCACGCGATTTACATTTGGGTGGTGTGCCATTGAAAACTACGGTTGCTCGCCCAAATTTAATCCCAAACATTAAAAAACAGTATACTCCAAATTTAAATGCAACTAGACATAAAGATGTGTAAGTGTAATCGCCAATTATTTTGTTCGTGTGCGTGAGAAACGTCTAATTACATTATGAAATTTCCAGACATGTAAAAACATCGAAAGATACCTCGAGAGGTAGGGGCAGGGGACGAGGTGAACGATCGGAGCGTGGAAAGAATACTGGCGCTGGGACAAGGACGCCTCGGAACACAGTTATTGCATCTTCAGGTCTATTCTCAGAAGGAGCTGGCGATACTAAACAATTATTCCGAAGTTTTCGTAGTGGCGACGATTCGACTAGTGCCACTCTTCGTCGACCAACGATATCAAAGAAACGGGAAAAAGTCGATCCTTTAGTTGAACAAAAACAAATTTCCGAAATTTACGATTTAGATATGGATGAAACGGACGATCCAACTAGAGCTTCAAATCATGATCAATTTTCACCAATCATTCTAAGTCAATGTAATTGTTTTCTTAGTACTTCTATGAAAAATAACTTCTAATCCGCATGACTTTTTACAATTACAGTGAAAAACGAAGTGAAGTTGGAGGAACGAATAAATAATATGGATATTAAAGAGGAAAATAATGACAAATCGAATAATAGACTGAAATATCCATGTAATATGGGAGAATTTTTAGATAGAACAACACCGCAAATGTTTCTCATGCAGGTATATTTAAATTGCATTTTATTTCTTTGTTTTCGATTACGTTCAGACCATTTCATTTTTATATTTTTGTTTCAGTTACCGGATGCGCTGCCGGGTTATGGGCCAGAACCAGAGCCAGCCGATAGTGCGGAATCACAAGAAACAAGTCAACCGCATGATAGTTTGTGTACAATGCGAAATTTAGAGGAAGGCCAAATTGGTCGCCTGGTGCGATATCGTTCAGGGAAAACAAAACTTTTATTAGGCAATACAAAATTCGACATTGATTTGGGCATCGATCCAAATTTAATGCAAGAAGTTATATCAACAAAAATAGATACAGATCGAACGGGTCAAATGATAAATTTGGGACAAATTAATGCAAAACTAAGTGTCGTACCGGATTGGGAATTCCTTTTAAATAATATTACCGATAAGAAATCATAGCATTCATTCGGAAAGATGTCATTACGTTTTGATGTTTATTTTTTTATATATATATATAATTTTTTTTCTTCTTATTCTCTACCACCTTCGATCTGCGACCATGTGAGATATTTTCGCAACAAAAATTATTTATATAAATAAGCAAGATTAAAAACGATAGATGAACGTTTTTTTTTTCATATTTGTTAACCTAAACGAATTATCAATTTTGAATACAAGCGCAGAAAAAAAAACTTTACTTTTTAAAATGTTGTATAGAATTTTATTTGATTACTTATGACGACGCTTGAAAACAGAGAAGTTGATTGACTAAAGATGTAAATTTCATTTTCATTCTAATTCGGATTCGATTTCAAATGATTTTTTCGCTTCACCTTGTCTGCCTTTGTACATATTACCTTCAAAATCAATGGCATAGTTAAAATCACTTATATTCTTAAGTGCCAAATCAAGCGCTTCATCGAAATTTTCACGAACAATGAACGATTTGGCGGCTTCCTGTAATTTTAAACATTGTGATTGTTAATGAATGTGAGCATTTATTCAGAAAATAAACAATTTTCATACCTTTTCTTTAAGCACCAATTCGTCGATTATACGCCGTTGTTCTTCTTCATACTCTCGTTGCTTTTCGAGTTGCCATTTGATTTCCTGTTGCATTGCGATGCGTTCGGCGTTCAATCTGGCCTCTCGCATTTTAGCAATCCCCTGATTCCATTCGTCGTTTATTTTAGAGATTCGCTCAAAATCAGCATCATCTTTTATGGACTGTGGTTTTAGTAACATTGCTTCATCGCGCTTGTGTTTCTCTTCACGGAAATATGTTCTAATTGATTTTACTTTTGTGCTAAAAACAAAATGTTTTGAAAATAGTCATCAATTCAAAATGTATGTTGGCATCGAATTAAAAGACCTACCGATACTCATCATTCAAACGCTTCAACTCTTTCAATTCATCGATATTCGGTTCTGGATGTTCTGGTATGCGAAATAATTTCGATTTTGATGTTCCCAATTCAAGCGGTCTACGGTAACGCCATCGTCTTATACTTTGAATATTTAATTCACTGTGACTGATGTTGAAATTATTTTGATTGCAAATTCGATTGCTCAAATTTAATGTTCTCACTGTGGCGCGTAACATTTTTATATTTGTTTTTGAGAAAATCGAAACTTTGGAAAATAACCTTTTTCTGTGTGGATTTTTTTTTCTACTTTCTTGGCAGAAATGTCAAACACAAAAAGTCTATCAATTCAATGTGCGTTTTGACGTTCAGTCAACAGTGACATCTATGTGCGACCAATGGTAATAAGTGGCTCATGCGCTGGATTTAAATAAAACGAATGTGACGGAGAGAGAGAGAGAAACATCAAAGATTTTCACTTCATTTATTTTTAAACTACTTTTCAATTGTTTATTCGAGTGTTGTTGAAACTAAGTTTGATAAATCTTCATTTAACCGAATTTTGTTGCTGCATATGGCAAATGTTCGAAGTATTGTTTGTATTTCAACCACTAATATGCTCGTTCTTTGTTCTCGCAACACAATTTAAATGCAAAATTTTGAGTGCTTAAAATTAATTCAGTCTTGATTCTGCATTGAATTTAAACAGGGAAACCGTAAAGAGCTTAAGTACATACAAAAAAAGAACTGTTTTATTATCACGGTTATTGTATGTTATTTTCGCTCCCAATCGCTTTTGAATTATAAGCATCGCACCGGTGTAGTGTACTTTTGGAAAATACGCTTTATTGATGAAATAATAATTGCATTATACCATCTCTTAAAATGTATCTCCCGAAGCTTTTTACAGCAACCAAAAACCGTTCACATTTTGATATCGAATCAACCGTGGTTGCCCAATGAAATTATGTCGAAAATGACGTAGCATACATTAATCCCAAAATGCTTTTCCACACAATATTTCACCCTTTTCTGATGAATTCAACGCGTACAGCGTACACTGCACATTGACTCACTCTCACATTCAGTGTTTGTATCGATTTAACAGCAAAACACTACTCTAAAGTACATTCATTATATATATATATATAGATATTAAATTTATTCCGTAAATTGTGTATTCCTGAATAAATTGTGAACACACCGACAGCAAATAAATTCGATAATTGAATCGGTGAACGAATGGTGGGTGTTTTAAATCATGAGAAAAATGAATTGCTTGAAGCGAAAATCGGTATTTATGTGTGCTCGTGTTCACCTCTCGCATGCAGAAGTATGTGAAAAAAGCTTTTCTTATATCTCATTTTATTATCATCTTTTTCCTCTCACCATTTTTTTGATACTATTTAATCAAAATACCCACCAGTGAATAAATGCATCAATGGATTAACATATGAAAAATATGACCGCGATTACATGAATTGTCGCTTAAAAAGGCCTTATGAACCTTTTGAAAATGTAAATCATAATAATTCGCATTATCTGTGCGATGTGTCACACATAAATCCAATATGTATACACAGACACACGGCCATGGTGTATATTCGATATCAAAATGTGAACCGTTTTTGTTTGGCTGTAAGTCATTTTGATTCTCATTGAATCAGTTCAACGCCAATAGCACACACTCATCATAATATGTGAAAAAAGATGGAATATAAAACCTCTTGCGTTCGATTGCTTTTATTATGTACGAAATGGCATGATTGAGTTTGATGAAATACAAAAGCAAAGAGGATGGGGTGAGAGATAGAGCATTGGATTCAAGCATATGTGCAAAATTTTTAATGGAATCGAAGTCTGTTTGGCAAGTATGTAAGTGTGTGCGGCGCTCTTCACATTTGACAATGTATACGGATGGAAGTGATAAATTGTATTTGATAACAAAACCAAAACGTACACGCAACTGTTGTAAATGCTCGAGAGTTGAAACACTTTACATAGAAGTGGAATGAACAAAAAAAATTGTTTTCAAATAAACTTACGCGAGAGTTTGGCTTTAATTTCGATTTACTTGTGTTGTTTGGATACACTTTGGCCACAAATAGTCTAAAATGATACAGTTTGAATGATAAGAGAGCAAGAGAAATTCAAGGACTCGGGCAAATTGCAGCCAATTTAAATATTTAAACGAAACTGTAATAATTGAGTTATTCAAAACTTTTGCTGCCAAATGACCAGATAATGAGATTCGCGCTCATGCTGTCTTTCTCTCTCTCTCTCTCTCTCGCTCACTTTCTCACCCCCGATCTTTTGATGAGAAAGTAGTAGATAAGCGCTTGCACACCATATCATATCATCATGCGAATGTCGAATTTGTATTCCATACACACATCGAATCTTGGCTGGCGCGTACTATTGCAGCTAAGTGGAAGGATTTGGAATCCATTAAAGTCGTCGCACCCGACTATAAGCGCACCGAGGCATTGTTTTGGGTATTTTGGTAGAATGCCGCGTTTGTTCGCGAGCGATTTCCACCATTTCTTCTACTGTTTTTTTTTTCTGCAAAGGGAAAAAAGGATTTTCGTTTCGAACTGGCTTCCGACAAACTATAAAATAAATTAAGTCGATTTACATGTTAGAAGCTCATCATCTTCATTACATACAAAAGTATCCACACTTTAAGTAAAATGCCTATTTTATGCTAATTTGTCCTCGTTTCCCAATTATTGTCCTATGCGCATAAAAGAGCGAAAAAGGAAAAAAAGAGAAGGAGAGAGAAAGAGACGAAAATGAATAAGTGAGTGAATGAAAATGTGAATTCATAACGGACGACGGTGAAGTGTATAATATCGTGTTAAAAAGTTGAAAGTAATCAACACAACGCATAAATACAAATCACCTCAAAAGCGATACAGCTAACAACGTGTATGTATGTGCATATATTGTTTGGATTCAGTTTATCAAAAAGTGTATGTCAAAGCGCTTTTTAAGCAAGTTTTAAGCTCAAGTCAATTTTACAAACTGTTTTCATAAATCGATTGAATGTCATATAATGTTGCGGTTATCTTTCGTAAATATCTTTGTAAATGCTTTTGAAAACCGCTTGCAAAGTGAATTGACAAAGGGCGAAAGAGAAACATAGTATGCTGAAATGCAAAATTTTCGAGATGGCCCATTAACTTCCATCGTAAAACATAGACGAATTACCAGCTATAAAATGCGCATTAGAAATCAGCCGAAAAGATGTAAAATTGAACGTGCTCGCATCCGCTATATTCCCATGTATATGTAGCGAAAAACAACAACTCTCTGATACATCGAATTCTCTCTATTTCGCTGCGTGAAACGCTAATGGAAATGTCTATTTTGATGTATAATTAGGAAGTGGCATAACTTTTAAGTGCGATCCATTGGGGTGGGTGAAAGGCATATAGTACAATAAACTACGAAATGCGACAAAATTCAAAATTACGAGGACAAGTGAAAATACCTAAAAATAATTGGGAATTTTAGCAAATGCTCATCATTTCCATCCGGAGTATATGTGTGTAATATCATTTACGATATTTGTTTTGGTCCATTGTATCTCGAGTGGGAATGAATGCTTCCTTGTTTTGTTTTGACACAATTCAATTTGTTCGATTGATATGGTACAATTGAACATGAGCATTTACAAGTCAAACGGAAGAATGATTTAGTTTAAATGTTCTTGTGGCTTATAATTGTCTCTCAGTTGTTGAACATCTCACAGCAACAAACTATGCATGCGACAAAGGGAAATGTTTTCTAAATTTACATCGAATTCTATGGGATTTTACAGTTTGAATAATAACTTGACTTAAAATGATGAATTTCACTTACTACATATGGTATTTTGAGATTTTGTGAAAAAAAAAATGCCATGCATTTCATCCGAGAAGAAAAATTACCGCGATAAAAGTTTTAAGATAAACAAACAGTTAGGGTGGAATTTTGATGAAGAAAGGGGTTGCTTTTGTTGTTTATTTATGAGTTTCCCTTGTGAAACGTTCATATTCCAGTGTGTGGAACTTGTTTGAAAAAAGGGGCACGTTGGAAAACGTTCAAAATCCAGTATATGCGCTGTGGTCACTGGCTGTTGGAGTATTCAAGTCAATTGTTTTGGTATCTGTTCACTGTTCGTTTGGGGCCAAGGCAGCAATCGCAAAACATTTTACTAAACCAAAGCCATATATGCTAAAAAATTTATAAATAGGATCTGGTCTGATACTTTGCTACCTGATTTTTATCATCTGCTCGGTCATTTTCTTTAATTTTATTTTCTCACATCGACGCAAAAACGTAAATGAAATGCTATGGTGTATCTTTTTTATAGTTGAACTCCGATTTCCTTATGAATAACACCAAATAGATAATTTTGCACGCATATTCTGCATATTTTTTGGGCACCATGAACATATAATACAAAACAATGCCACATAGAAACGAATGCTGAGACAGAGCTATTGAGAGAAAAATAGAAATGGAATAGAATGAGGCACAGAGAAAGGAAAAGCGACTTAGTTTTAGTTTTTTTATGGAGTAAAATTGAAAATGTTTGCAGGAAATGCAAATGAATGAAAACAAAGAACGTGAGCCAGTGTGTTTCATGCCATATTTCCACCATATATCAGCACTGATTTACGGTAATTCATGCTCAGGCCATGTTCATGTAAATAAATAGTGAAAACTTCCCATTTCTTTTGTCACGAGAGATACACACAGAGTCTGAGGCTTTCACATGTAATGCGGTAGAAAAGAAGAATGAAAAAAACCACTGAAAAATGTGTATAGTGTGCACACACACACACATACAGACAGACAATTCCACAGTCATAGTACATACATATAGATATATTGTCGAGAATGGAAAATGCAACAATGAAAGTTAATAGTGAGAGAAGCAATACTGAAAGACGAAGAATAGATAAAAGAAACAAAAACTAAAATCAGCAATTCCTTCCATAAATAAGGATGCTAATGTTGGGATTCAATGCAGTGCAATGCGATTCGCTCTCTTGTTGAATGTAAATTTTCTGTTTTTCCAATTTCGGAATATATCTCCTTAAAAAACTTTCAATGTTAAGCCAACAGCGACTTCTTGCGAAGTAAACATATCACTGGAAAAAATGGTCTCTCATTTTGTGTCTCTTTCTCCCTCCCTCTCCTGCTTTCTCTCTCTCACACACACACACCAAATTACGCCCTTCACCTCACTACCTCGTCTCCATTTCCACTCTCATCGAACAAAGAGAATGAATTGAACGTGCCACATCTAATGCATTCCGCATTTGTATAGCGAAAACATCATGAACAACTAACTTATGCATAACATGGGTCTTAATTAAAAACTGCTGCTGAAAATAGCATAGTGAATATTGTACGGAAGTCTTTTTCTCCATGCAAAAACTAATTGACTATATTAGTAATATACGATGGTAAATGTGCAATTTGAGTGGGTATAATGGTCAAAAATCTAGAGCATACCAATTTTAATACGTGTTCTCATGCTTTGCCATTATATTGTGTGTATGTTTATTTGTGTGCGCGCGATTCTCCAGTCACTTGCTCACACAAGCATACGTTATCTGAATATAATGTAATTACAGGTCATATTGTCATGTGCAAGGTCGAATACATAATTTTGCCTCGGCGCTATTTGTAATCTTCTTACGACATTAAGACAACGAAGATGAATATTTTAGGAAATATATACAAGTTAAATGATGGAATTTGATGCTGTCACACGCACTCACACATAGTTTGGAAAGTTTCATGTTGAGATGCCGAGCCGAACATTGTGCTAATGAAATATGAAGATATGCCACTGTGCCACAAAGAGGAGGAACACTAAGGCGTCTCGACATCTTCTCAGTATAATTGTTTTAGTATCATGTTGTCGCTGCTTTACATAGCAATATCTATTTTGCAGCAAAAACGATAGTCAGACTGTTACATTCACTCATCTAATTAAAATACAAATTGCGTGGAATTGTCAAAATAATTTCATTTGTTTGACACAAATTGAATACAAATTTATAATTCTCGTAGTTTTCACAATATAAATCTTATATTTTTGCTTTTGCAATTTTGTCTTGCAAAAACCATAAACAATTCTTCATTTATCGTGGTTTTTTTTTGGATAACATAGGAACATTCAATCTATTAATTTGAATAGGATAAATAAATCTTTGTCATGGAATGAATTGAACATTTTTTACGTAAACATAACCTACGACAATAAATTTATTAATTATTTATTCAATATTCATATACTATTCATGATATGCCCCAATTTTGTACCGATAATGATTTAAATGTATCCACTTCATGGTTTTGCTTGGTATTCAACAGTTGGATACAGCTATTGAACAACTTGAGTATATTACATTGAATTGAAACTTGAGCATTACATGTTGATGCCTTCGACGTTGATTAGATCAAAAACATCTCGGTTCAAATAAATAAGCATGTTGATGTTTCGAAAATATTAAATCCAGACTATCTCACTAAAAAAAATTATATCTGTTATAATTTTGTCAAAACCAAGGAACGTAAACATAAGAATGATTTCATCTTTACCAGCCTGACCATATGAAACTAATAATAAATTGATGATAATATGTAAAACGCAACTCGTTTTGTGGAGAAAATATTTAGTGCACTTCCAAAAAGACTTTTGTTCACTATTGAAGACGTTTCGTGTTTATACTTTCAGCATCTATGCATTTCGAAACTTTCATCACTAGCAAAATATTGAGTTCACCATCACCGAAATAATTTGCTGACAGTGTTATGTATATGCACAAAAGTTTCACAAAGAAAAAAAAACCAACAACAAAAGAGCGAAAATACTTGCAAAAAGTTTCGTTGTTTGAATAATAAGTTGATAAATTTGTGTGTGTAGATGTGTGTTTGTGTGTGCACACAATGCACACAAACGTAACTATTTCAGCAAAGAAGTGAGCAACAATCTTCAGAAAAAAAAAAGTTTTGTGTATGTGCTCGATTCAAATGCATTGATTTTTATGGTGTGCCGTTTGTTCAAGCTTATCATTCAGCTTGGTTTGCGGACACCGGAGTATGGGGGGCGTATTTATCGTAGCTTATAAAAAGTTGTGCACAGCAAATCGAAAAAACATAATATTAAACGAAATCCCGCTATAAACGACAAACGATAGGAAGGCGTGATAAGAAATTGCGCACATACAACAAAAACCCAAAACAGAAACGAAAAAGTGAAAAAAAAATGCTGCTGTTGTTGTTTGTTTGTGTATGTTTTGCGTAAAGTACAAATTTATGTCTCCCGACAGAGAAATTACAAATGTTTTCATTAATCATTTCAACTTTCTGTGGAATATTTTCCTCCTTTTTTTATCATGTGACCATATTCGAGATTATGCCGCAATGTATCACATAATATGAGCATCGGTTACCGCATTGGGATTTAGTTTTCCGGGATAAAAGTGCAAAATAAAATTAACAGCATTTTGAATACGATTTGAAGTGTGTGAGATTTTGAACTTTCAACGCTAGAAAAAAAATGAGAGAAGACTACATCATATCGATTTCGTAGCTAGAATGAAAAAAGTTGGCCATTGAACACCAGCGACGAGACGAGAGAAAACGCTCTCGTTTCGAATGAATATTTTATCCATCAATGGTGTACACGTCTTCAACAGCACATCACTTTTCAATTATTTAATACCAAAGCATTTACTGAACGCCGCTGCCGACCACCATTGAAAACTGTTTCCGTTATCGCGCGCGCTACGACTAGACTGCTTGGTGGTGGACTCTCTCAGTCGAGGCTTTTCCGGCTTAATTTATATATTGGAAAAGTTTAATGCAAGAATAAAACTTATTTAAACGAGAAAGTTGGTCGCTTAACACAGAGTCGTAAAATTCACACCTTTTTTCTTAAATAAGTTCAAGCATTCTTAGTAGTGGTGGTATATCGTTTATGAAATAGAATAATTATGACTGCGCTTCGGAAGTCATAAATAAAACAGATCGGAGATACTTACACTTATCTTGTGAATGATTATGTAAGCTTCTCAAGAGCTAGAAGAAAAAGAAGAACACACATACGAGAATAGTTATCCAAACAAGCAATTACGATTTCATTCAACGCTGAAACTGGTACTTGAGTTAAAAGCTAAGAATATTCTCATAACATTGTTGCTCTTATCGAATGCGGCATATACAAAGCAAAAGCTTCAGTAATTCATATACACGATCTCTCTATTGAATAAAGTAAGCGCACGAAATGAGAAAAGTTTTCGTTTACGACAAACGCGGAAACGTAACATTCGATAGATGAATGAAAAAGTAAATATATAAAAAGCCTCTCAAAGCATATGTTTGTGGCCATTAATGCTCATTTACAACGAAAGTAGAAAATGAATTTTATTGTGCAAAAAATAGGAAAATTGTCAAAGTATGTAATTATATATCCATTTGTGTTCATGAAATTCCGCCTTTACCGTGTTCCATTTCCATCCATGTGGATTTGTCGTGTGTGATTTGGTTGAGAGAGATTTAGGTTTTGGTTGCTTCCGTCACATCAAATATCGATATTCATCATTACATTGCATATTATCTAACAATAGTATTTGGGCTTCAAGGCGGATATAATGGCAAAAGTTTCTTCTTGTTTATACGAGTTTATTGTTTTTTTGTGTGTTCGATTTGGATTGTATCGTTTTTCTTACACCATCCCCCGTCCGTCTTTCAGACGATAAAAATCTACCGCATTCAAAATGAGAAAAGTGACAGAGAAAGAATTCGAACAAGTGTCTCATTAAATTGAATTTTGACAATCAAGAGCAAAGTATTTTTTGCCAGCTCGAAAATGAACTAACGCTTCAAATGATAATAAATGTTAGAAGAAAAAGACTCACTGAATAAGTGTGCAGATGCGATGAATGAAACTAAAATGAAAAGAAATAATTTTGCATATTTATTGACGTATTTCAACAATTTTGATGTTTTTTCTCTCTTCCTCTTATGTGAGGTGGCGAAGAGAAGAGAGGCATCCGTCTCAGAGTGACTGACGCACATTGTTTTCCCCCAAAATGAATTATGTGAGGTTTATTAAAAGTTGTCAAAGAAAAATCTACATACCAACGCAATATGATATGAACATCATGAATCTCTATTAAGGGTATATGTGTTACATCGGCTGATGCTCTTTCTCATTTTTATCTCGGCAAAATGGCTGGTGCGTGATGCTATGCTCTAGCACAACGTACAACATTTGATTGTTTACGAATGAGAATGAGAGTGAATGATGAACCGCATGCAAATATTTGTAAGCCGATTGTCATGCGAAATAATTTTGATGCTCTCTCTCTCTCTTTGATATTTTTGTACAAGTTTTCACATCGCACAAGCAATTTGACTGTTTTTGGGCTCGACAATGATTCTTCCAAAATAAATACACACAGTTTTTACTCAACTTCTTAGCCGTCTTGGCTTGCTTAGATATAAATCAAAGAGAGAAAAAAAAATTGTTCGCTATGCCGCTTTAGTCACATTAACCCGCAAAGAATTTCATAGCCCATCCAATCTGCATATCTCATTCGTCGAAATAACGAATAAAAAGATCCGCATTTTATTTCCGTTTCGTTTAAAGTGATATAATTTACTTTTGTGCACGATAAATGCGAGCGTCTAAATTCACTTAGAGAAATATTAGGAAATTAAATGAAACGCGCGCTTCACTTTTTTCCCATCTATATTCGAATGTTCGGAGCAGACATGGGCGCAACACTTGTGGTTTATGTTTTATTTTTTAGTTGAATTCAAGCGAATGGGTTGCATAACACGAAGCGGCATATATCTATACCATTTCGGTCACTAACGATGAGTTCAGTTGAAAGTAAATTCAAAAATAATATCCAGAATAGAGAGAGAGAGGGGGCGGGGGCGAATTTAAACACATAAAAATGCACGGAATGTCCCTATTGTTAGGGTTTATACACTCGTTAGTGCATGTGCGTAAAAATATATAGTCCGACTATAATATAACCGGCTGATTCGAATTTCATGTTCGAACCATTAAAGGTTATTCATCTGGGATTCATTTAACATTCCAGCCTAGTCACTTGGCTCGACCACAAAACTTGATATACATAATATTTTTATGTTCCAAACATACAACGACACAAATACACATCGTATTATTACGCGGCATTGCTCTCTATTTACTAATTACTAATTAAAAATTATAATTACATTTTGACGTTTAAAATTGATCAAGTCCATCAAAAATGCGCCATTAAATATTAACTGCGTGTGCAGCAGCAGCAGCTTCAACATTTGAGCATGTCATTTCTTGTGCTAGTTAAAAATTAATGCTTCGAATATAGAAGAACGGTTCGCGACTTGGAACAGGTTGTAAAACACATTAAAACATTTTGTGTTCATATGCAATACCGTTCATACATACCGTATGTTTGTGTGCTGTCACAAAACCTCTTACAATTTCATTTCATTACTCGAAAAGCATCACACAAAAATATGGATGAAACCAATTCCGAAGCATGTGTAAAGTTGTAAAACGAAAATATTCTTGTCGTATAATTTATGAAGCTGTGCTTTCGGGTGGGATATTTTTTCCATGTCTCGCATTTTATATTTTGTTTGTTTGTTTGCTTGTTGGTTTGCAGAAAATGTTCGGATGATGGAATGCCCAACGGCATAAAAAGCATTGCATCACCGTGCTTTTTCACTTCGAAAGAAAATATTTTTTGCACTGTGACATTGAACATATTTTGTTTTTGTGCAATATTATGTAGCTGAATATGTTTACGTCAAAGCCATAAAAACGATTTTCGCCGGAATATTATGAATAAATGTGTCCTTTGAGATCAACCTTGAAGTGAGTGTCTTTTTTGTATACGTTGTGATATTGCATTTAAATTCGTTATGCTTTCGGTTGCTGTGACTTTGCTTCCCACAAATGCTGACAGGAATATTGTTTTTTTTCGGCGATCACGACTTTTCATATCATCCACTTGAATGTAATTGAACACAAGAAATATTAAATTTCCTTTTCACAAGAATTATTCTTTGGTACGTTTGGTTTTAAACCAGCAAAGTTTTTAAGTTGAATTAAAAAAGAGGATTTTTCGAAAATTCAATGCACTTGCAAATATTTTCTCATATACTTAACCAAGGTACGACTTATAAAAATCATTTGACATCTTTTATATTTCAAACCATACAAAATTGGTCGAATGAAAACATCAGATGATTCTTTTAGAAAAAAAAATCATTAGTCTAATGCACACCGTACTACTTGTTTTTCTATAATTTTTACTACAAAGAAGGTTATTCTAAAATCGGCTATTACGTTAAACTATATCACGTTGTAAAATCAATGCAAGTTTTATTTATTAATTTCCATATTTTGATGAAAAATCAATGTCTAGTGAAATGTTCAATAAATATATATCAAAATGTCGAAAAATAAATAAATACAACAATAGAAGCACGAAAAATTGCATCGTACCATAATGAAAAAAGACCATTTCATGCAATTATGTCAGGGTGATTTATTATTATTTGCGGTGCTTTTGTTTGTTTTAAAAATGACATCCAATGCCAATGTACAATAGAGAATCTTGAATAAAGGATAAAGGGACCGCAGTTTTGAATGGATTTGTCATTTGTTGCCATTGTTTTTCAATTCAACTTTTGGAAGAAAATGTCATCGGATTTGTTGCTGTTGTTGTTATCCCCTTTTTAACACATTTGATCAGTCATCAGTGTGATCAATAAATAAATTGAGACAAACTCTAACGCACTCAACACAATTACTATAAAAATGATGTTATAAGACCTAAAAGATTATTTTTTTGTCGTTGAATTGCTAATAAATATATGAAGTTGTAAGCAGTGCATCTAATAATAACATCATTATGTACCACCATTATAGTATTTGTGAGCTTGTGAGATAAATCTCACAAAAAAGCAAAAAATGAATTAAATATCCGTGTTAAACTATGATAGACCATGATAGTCGGTATAACCATCTCCGAATCAAGACCTCTCCAACGGTACCAATCATTCAGATCGGTGGAACATACATACATACTTTCGGTTTTATATATAGATAGATGGGATATCCAAAAATTGAATAGACATTTTAAATTTTACACACATAAAATGAATACATTTGTACAAAGTTTATTGTGTTGAAATTAAATTATCTCAATAAAAAGAGCTCACCTTTCTATTGTTGGAAATTTTTTATAAATATTTACCGAATCAAGAGTGCAGGATGTCAAAAAATTCGAGTGAATATATTTCACTGACAGATTTCAGCGGAAAATAATCTACTCGAACAAAGGCCAACCCACGTGGAAATAAATGTTAACAACAACATTTTCCATGTAACAAATTGATATAGCATAACATTTCAAGCAATTTGGATAATCCAATTTTAATCCATTTTATTTGCATCATCCCTTAAACAGTAAATAAACTCACGCGTACCATTTAATTTCAATGCATTTCAATCACAATTCTCTCATTTCCCATGTTTAAGTAGAAGTTCCAGCGCGATTCAAATTAAGTGTTGTTCATGTTATTTTCTATCGTGCTCTTCCATCGAATGTGGGTAATGGTTTCTCTTTTTTTTTTGCTTTAGAAGTTGTTTTTGACGTTTTGGTGAATCAAATGTATTTGAAAGCTTTTAATAAAACAATTGAAACCTACATTGAAATGAGTATTTTTTTTACATAAAAAAGATTCCTTTGTAATGAAAGCCAACATCAACAGAAAAATAAATGAGCTCGCTTTTGTGCAACGATGATGTTCACTTTGTAACAAACTTTAAATGCCTTTACAGTTAAACTTCTTATATATTTTTTTCCCATTCTCGTTCTATTGTTGCCGTGTAGCATTTGTTGCCATTTAACGCTTGTACCGAAAAATAAGTTAAAATCACTTTTTGCTCGTCGCTTGGAATGCTATTTATTTTAACTTTAGCACGATTCACCGATTAAGGTTACCTTAGAACGCGAACACACATACACACATCTGGGCGAATGTGAATGGCGAATGCAAACAAAAGAGAATTATTTTACACCGTTGTTAGACGGTTTCCATCAAGTGGCATTTTATTGCGAAGCGTTGTCATCATCAGAAGAAAAGCTGTAAAATGAGCACATACAAGAATTTTTCTCATTCTCTTGCCGTATCGCTTTGCACGTTGAATAGTTGGATGTGTGTGGGTGATGTATGAGTTAAATCATTTCATGTTTTATTTAAGTATCCATCTGAATTTTCGTATCTTATGTTTTCATTCGAATCATAAAATTCAACCATTAGCTATGGGAATATGGGCACATGTGACGTATACAAAGAAAACGCACAATGCACAAACTGTCGTTACAGATTTTCGTTAACGGTGATGAATCTAGCTCGTACTCACTTTTCACCGTGTGCTATTTTACTGTTAGAACAAAAGCGATGTGCATAAAGCCGACGAGAAGGCGATAGAGTACATAGAAATAGAAAAGGAGAACGTGCTAGTGGCGGTGACGGTGACGGCTTATGTGGTTGCCATTTGATTGTAACAAACAAATGCGCTACGAATAATAATTTATTGTTTATACTTGGGAAATATAAGCGGAAATATAATGGCCCAGTCAAAAGACAATGTCACCAGAAGTGTCAACCGAGCAAATGACAGCAAGAAATTCTTTTTCTTCACCATCAACATAGCTTATTACACGATGGGCAAAATGGATGCAATGTTTGTTGATTATCATATTTAACATTGGATGTTGTTGTTGATCTTATGACAAATATATTTTATTTTTGGTCCTTTTTTGTACACGGTGATATATTTCATAAATACGAATCACTCGACTTCGGCATGATTTTATTATTTATGGATTCGACGGTTCCATATTGGAAATGTTGTGTTTTCACGCTCATACTCACTCGTTACCTCATTTCAACTTCACACTTTTCAATGACGAATAACATTCGGGACATATACAGAAACATGCTTCTGCTCATATTCTTTTTTATCTGCCGTGACGTGTAATCTACGAGCAATATCCCTTTCATTTCGATGCCACGACTGTCATGTGATACATGATATCCATATGCATTCACATCATCACTTCGCATCGGTATTTCGCTTTTCATGAAAATCAAATTATCTACCCGTACAACTCAAGAGAAAACACAATCTCCTTTGCTTCGATGCGTTGAGCTATGATGACGGTATTCCAATGTGAATCTTCAACGGGAACAATTCTCATGAAGCCTTATCAACAATCGGTGGCGGCCGATCTGCTCTTATTTTATATATTCGATAAATGTTGAGTTATATGTTGTTGCGAACGAATGCAATGCGAATAACCTAGCGAATAACTTCCGCAAAGATTTATGACATAAAATATGAAAGAACTTGTCTTACACGTATGTGCGGTTGTAGATATCGTACAGTGGTCACGGTTACTTCTTGATGTATTTGCTGCGTTGCTTTGTAATATTCCACCAACAACAATAGTAACAAACGGAAAGAAAACGAAAACCGAACCAGTTACGATGGTTGCACAAACATCACATTAACTTTTATGGTACGCATAACATTTCGTTTATTCTTCGTTTTGATAAGAATGAAATAAGTAAAAAGATAGGCATCTTTACGGTCGCAACCTTCGGTGTTTACGACTTTTTTCGCACTCTTTCAATATTTCGCCATCTTCGCATTGCGTTAATAAGTTATAGATCTTTGATTCACAAAACGAATTAAATATCTCTTTCGTACACTCTTTACGCTCTCCATTCGCCCTATTTTCCTATTCTCATTCTTTATCGCCAGCAACAGCAGCAGCAAAGTACATCATCAAATTTGTTTTTCACATAAACGTATTATATGTAGTTCATATCTACGTCTTGTAAATCAAAACAGCACCATTCCTTTTTTCTATGCCCGGTTTTATTGGGTCAATAATGACTTGGACATAAACGAAAGCATAATTTGACTTTTTATTTGCATTCATTAAAACAGTTTTGCTTTTATTTTGCTATATGTTATTAAATTGCGGATCTTCTATTTCCAATTTAAATGTACGATTGCAAACACTTCTGTTGTACAAACTGAGCTCAATGCAAACGTATATTTCATGCAAAAATCCGGACAAAGAGAACGGGGAACAAGATGAAGATGGAGAAAGAAAAAAATGTGGTCGATTACAGTTTCATTTTATTGGTATGATTGGGATGTTTGTATTAAAATAGAAAAAAAAAATTCTCCATTTGAATAAAAATGTGAAAATCCTGTTAACCGATTTGATTCTTGTCGGTTTTGTTTGTCATTTTCTTTTGTTTTACAACCTAAAAGACGGTTTTTTTATTCAAATGAAAAAAGGCTTAAACTGTTGACATGCAATGATGGTGAGATTGGCCATATGTATTTTAATCAAAAAACCAAAATCTCAATAAATTCACATCAAATCCAATCATTTACTGTATTAAAATATTTATTCATGCTTTGCATGTAACCACATTGCTTACAAAATTCGCATTCTTTTTCCCATTCCACATCCATGTCATATTCTATCTTACCAAGTGTAAATCACATCGATCTGTTCGTTTGACTGTGTTCATCGATAGTGATTTCGATTTATTCGCATGGAAAAATGTCGAAAGATAATAATGTCGAAGCATCGGACTTTTAATAAAATTACCAAACGAGAAAAAAACTACTGCTGTGAATTCCTTTTAGTCAAAAAGGAAATCAAACAATATCCGGTCTATTTTATTAGCTCTATCTCACTTGCCCGATTCATTCAACTAACTGAGACGTTCGTTGTTTTTGCGTGGGTCCTTCAATCTGGATAAAGTTTTCTTCTTCTTTTTCTTTCACATGTCGTTGCGTTTTTTGCGTGTATCATTTTGAAACAAATGTGATTCTTCTTCGCTTATGGCGTGTGTATGCTTGATTCGATTACATGGGGAGGGGTGGATTGAGCATTCATAAAAATGTACTCTTCTGAATGCGTAAACCTAGCGAAGCGGAAAAGTCTTCATAGCCGTTTTATACAATTTTATATCGTAAAGCTTGTTTTCATCAGTGAACTTTTTTTTGCTTCTCTTTGCTCGGTGTCTCCTGTTTGGACGGGAATGTGATACGGAAATGGAAAAAAGATGAAAAAGAAAAGATTCAACTTTGTTGAGCATGGTATGGTACAAGGCAAAGTCATTGTGTATGTGTTTGACATTGTAAAGCGATTTTAGGTGGTTTTCGCAAACAAATGTCTTTGCAGCGCTCAGTTTATCTATGACATATACACAAAAAAAATATATGTATATACCAGATGAAAATATTGTCCTCATTTGTTACATTGAATCCAACCAAAATCGATGGATAGTAAACGAGGGATGATGATAATGATATATCCTGCTTCTCAAACCGTAAAAAGATGTTGTTTTTTTGCCGCTTTAAATTATCTTTTCTCGCTTTGAATTTATTTAAGAGGCAATTTTTTTTTCGTCTCTGACATGATTTTGATGCAGCATGAACTATATACAATTCAACTTGAGTTCAGAACAACGTAATTCAGAACTTTTTCGAGTCACAAGCACCGACAAAAAATCTCGAAGAATTATAATAGAATATAACAAGTGCCATTGTTGAGAAACCTTGATTTTTCGTACAAATTGTCGCCGTTTCTCACAATCCCACGCTGTTCTATTCAATTCATCGAATCCATATGATGCGTGGTTTTACAGTCACCATAACAAGCATTATGTAGCCCGGAAATGATTCTTGTTGAATTTTGAATTGTCCCCACAAGTTTTGCAAGCAGTGAACAGGATATCACGTTTCTTTTTCTGGTTGAAAACGGACGGAAATCATTGAAAACCTGCAGCACAGTGCTCAAAATCATCGATCACAATGAATTATTAACGATTCAAGAGTAAACACGACCCGTAAATTATATATGAGAAATTGTTACAATAAAATCCCATCTGTTGCCATACGAGTCACTATAATATTGCGTATATTACACACACACAAGAACACACCCAGTTAAATTTCGCTTGAAGGATATGGGGCGTAAGTAGATTTATGAAGGTTTTGCAACACTTTTTAATGTTCGTCGTACACATTTTGCTATATATAATTGAAAGTAATGATGAGATGGAAAGATCGTGTAAATTGCTTTGACTCATTCGCAAGGTGTCACATTTATGTGAAAATCATTCAAATAACTATGTGACAATTTCAACAGTTAGTCTTTCATGAACAAATCCGACAATGTCAATTAAATGGATATATTTTTTTGGTTTCACCCCTCGTTCGATGTCTCCCACCACTTTCAAAACATAAATTATTCATGGAAAACACTTGTACCTTACATTCAGTCGTTTGATGTGTGTCAATAGGTGTCATTAAATAAACCGTAATACTAATTTGCATTGGTTTGTTTATTTACCGATTGCAATAATAATTATAATTCATTATTAATATTAATGGGGAATTGATAGAAAACAACAGAATTGTAATTTAACATTTATCGACTTGTGGTCGGAAGTGTCTTTGTAGTTTGTTGGCTTTGACACCCAATTTCTGGCTCCATTTTTGATATTGTCGTTTCATATGATGAATATCACGGGCCTTCTTTGCAGCGGCCGCTTGTTGTGTGGTTGTCCAACCGAGCGCACGATATTCGGACAAAACTTTGTGTAATTTTTTATTCTTCGGAACTAAGGCACGATTTGGATTCAGTCGCTGTTTGTAGTATTTCAGTAACGATCGATGTCCAATCACTGCACCTGATGGCAATACCAATTGATATTCGTCACCTTCCAATACTTCTGCAGCTACTTCAGTGTCAACATCCATTCCATCTTCCTGTAAATATAAATTAATGTCAAATAAACATCATATCAATCATGAAAAAAGGGAATTTTCAATTTTTGAAGAGAATGACGTAAAAGAAATATCACTATGGTCTTACATGATCTGGATAACTAGAACTATAATCATAGAAATCGGCGTATTCGGCTAATGCCAGACCTTCATGCAACATGCGACAGTGTCCTTTGTCTTTCATATGTTTGCGAACCGCATCCAATGAATAAAATGTTCGTCCTCTATCGTTGCACCATAAGCAAATAAAATCTGAAAAGTGGACAAGCTATTATTGAATATCAAATTGAAATAAATGATCATTGGATTTTACCTCTTGCAACTTTTTCACCCAAATACATCAACAATCCGTCCAAATCTGTGATGAACTCTGTGTCTGGTATAAAGAACGAGTGCACTGATGACATGTGTTTCACATTTTCAACCATATCTTCACTGTGTTCGCCGCAGAATATGCAATCGTTGTTGGCAATGGGATTTTCAAAGTCATCGTCCCATTCATCGGAATCGACTTCTTCCACTTCCATGTCATCTTCATCATCATCATCATCCTCCTCGACTTTGTTAGCGACTGTATTTTCTTCTTTCTTTTGTGCTTGTATCATTGGAATATCGGCTTGGCCGCCCAAATTCTGTCCCTTCTTTTCAGCAATTTGAACATTTTCCTTGTGTTTTTTGCTATTCAAATGATTCTGATGCGATTTTTCCGATATGAATTGCTTACGACACACACCACAATACAATGTAACCTCTTGTTGTGCCAATTCATCAGATGCACGCTGTTGCAAAACACGCTTTTGAAAGTCTTCAGCTGTAATTGGTGGCAGATCAGCGACTCGTCGCTTCAAATTGTATCGATGCCAATCCGTTTTGTAATGCTCACGCTGAATGTCAGCATTTTGAAAACGAACATTACAATTTAAACACGTAGGTGCCGACATATTATTGTATAACGTTGTGAAATTCACAATCAACTTCAATATTTACGCAAAATAAAAACTCTCTGTTAGTTGAATCACACGTTTTTTCCGTTGACAGATATGAACAACGAAGAGATTGACAATCAGATTTCGGATTGCCCGATGTTTAAACCGTTTCAGTTTGACATTAAGTGTCACAAAATCGTGCACAATTTTTCGGGACATGACAAATCATACACAAAACAAACTTTTCATCGAGATATGGTTTTTTAAAGTTAATTTTCTCACGTTTTAATGATGGATAAAAAGCAAAAGAAGTATTTTATTGTTTAAAGTATGATTAAGTTGGAATATTTAATGAAATATCAATTGCTTTCTTTGTAGAGGTTCGTCGAAAAATGCAAAGCCCGCCAAAAAAAATGCCGTCGAGGAGAAAACAGTGCGACCACAACCGAAGGCAACCAAATCATCATACGACTTGCCGGCTGTGATCAGTAAAGACACACTTTTACTTGATTATGACTACAATAAACAGTATTCAAAACGGAATGTGGTAAGCAATTGGGATAGATACGCTGATATTCGGGACGATGACGATGATGACAATGGACAATTATCTGCTGCCGACTTTGAACAACTCTTATCTGCATCCAAATCAATTGGTGATCATTTTACATTTTCCGCTGAACGAACGTGGTTGCAGTCTGTCGATGCCAATCAAACTGATGAGAATTCAATGGCATCGGATTTATTTAAATTGAACATTTCGAATTTAAAGAATGGCATCAGTCGATTACCGTTTTACAAGAGGCAAGATTTGTCTCAAGATATATTTACAAATGAAGAAATCACCAATTTGAACCATAGAGCTAAATTCTTTGATAAGAACGAAAGCAATCGAAAAGTATCGACAGACAATCAACTCATTAATAATCCGACGAAGAAAATTGTGGAAAAATCGCCAATTGAAAGTGATTTGGTGCACTCTTTGCAGAAAACAGAGCTTAGTGATAAACCTATGGATACAGCATCTCTTCCCACAACATCGGCTAGTAGCAGTGTGGCTCCACTGCCAGTCAAACCACCCAAGATTAAATCAAATAAAACTGAAGACATTCAAGATTGGCTAGATGATATTTTAAATGAAAGTTAATATTTGTTCAATTGTAAAATGCTTTTTATATATTAAATCTATACGTGAGTTTTATTAACAAATTTTCGTGTTTTACATTCTATAGGATATATCCATGTACATATATTTGAGAGTTATTTTTGTTTATTATTATTATTGTTCGTCTTTCATGTTGATTTTGTAAATACAGATGTTCCATAACTCTGTAATAAATCTTACTACCACAGATTTCTTAACTCAAGAAGAGTAAGTAGAAGGACCCACAGTCTACAGCTTGTAGCCATGGGAGATTTTCGGGTCAACATTTTCGATGTTAGATTTGAACGGAAAACATTATGAGCATATATTTTTTTACATTAAGCCAAACAATCATCGGATCATTACGTTAGTGTATGATTTATGATGTATACTTCGATTGATGCACGATGGAGTTATTGATACGAAAACGGCGCAATATTTTTCTGTTTCAAAGAAATTCGACTTAGCAGAAGTTATTTTTACTCAGATCATAATTGTTGCATTCGTTTTCAATTCTGAGAAATCAATAAGTCGGATACCTACGTTCAATTTTAATAATATTCTCAATTTCAATATTTATTAAATTCATAGTCTAGGGCATATTGCATACCTATTCATATTTCTCTCCCAAACAATTTAAATTCTGCGATTTAATCCATGTATGCAAGCAAAGAGTGTGAAATTAGAGTGAAATAGACTGTTTTTTTAAGTATTTGAATAAAAGTTACAAATATTTAAATCGTGATGATGATGGTAAAGCCGATTAAAAAATGAAGTACAAAACAAATAAAAACGAGGATTATTTTTTGTATGATTTTTTTTATTTATCTGGCAAGTCTTATAATTCAGTTTGTTTTATTTCTCATATAATTTATACACGTACAATATTACCAATTCTTTTCAAAACAAAAAATTAATACAGTTGGTTTTTCTTTCCATTACTATTCAGTTGTGTGTTTTTTTATAATAATCATAATAATAATCAGTAAAATTTATCTAAATTAATGCCATATATCATGTACAAATGAAAATTTCTCTAAAAAAAGATCGGGTTGATTCATATAACTAAATGTAAATTAAACACAAAATCACTTAATCTATCAAATAAATCTGTTCACCAATCGAAAGTGTATGTGTGTGTGTGTTTTGTTTTAGTCGACGATATATATGATTTGAAAAACCGAAATTGGAGAATCTGAATCGCATAGTTTTGCTTTAGATATGCATAATAGACGCGTGATGTACAATGACCCGGAAAATCACATGAATCTAACGCGTGCATATAATATACAAAGTATATCAATATGAAACATGCACAAAGATAGTATATCTTTCCATCTATGGTTGTGGGTGTGATACATGAATGTATGGAGCTCATTTTGAACTTAAAACCGATAACAGCCCATTATAGTTTCTAACGTATTATAATACGCTAATGCAAAACAGTGCGAAATAGATCTCATTAGCTGCATTCAGTTAGAAAAACGGTAGAATTGAATTTCGAACGAATTCAATGAGGAAAAATCATTTTCCAGTCTATTGGATACTTTAAATTTTGTAATTGGATTTATCTTTATTTCTGTTTGGAATAATCAAAATGAAAATCGTCTAAATACTACGTTTTTTGTTAAATTTCTTTGTTTTCTTTTTTTTTTTTTTTTTAAACAACAGCATAATTTTGTGTTTCTTTCGAAAAACGCAACAGCACACACTTAAATATAGACCAATGAAATAAAATTCAAATTTATTCGATATTTTTCTTCCTTTTTCCACCAATCTGTCGTACTTAGTCCATAAATATGCTGAATAAATGGGCTGGGGGAGAGAAATTGCATCGTATTGCTTCGAAACTAGCAATTTAAGGTTGAGGTCTCATTTCGTTTTATTTATTCATTTTTTTTTTCATAAAAATTTGTATCTTATTTAATGCGTGTGTTCATATTTTTTATGTTGCATGTTTTTCCGATGGATAATAGTGTGTTGGTGGTGATGGTGGTGGTTTAGAGAATCAAAACGGTTGTCGGCAGATCAAAATAAAACAATATATATAATATAATGTGTTTCTGTTCAGTTTTGTTTTCATTTTCTTCATATAAATGTAGAAGCTATATTTGCCCATTATAAAGGGGTTTCCTACATCATTTACGCTCACCATGATTCATATTACAATTTTAGTATGCTTACATCCTACAGTACATTTCCTTGTTGTTATGTCTTTATCGTAATTATTGTTGTTGCTGATTCATTTGCTGTTATTTCATTGTGTGTGTGTGTGTTCTTTTTTCTTGTTTTCTCTTTAATATTCCACTTTCATACATATTACAACTATAAATACACTTGCGTCTAACTCTTAGTCCATATTATTTATCATTAATTTCATACACCTTGTGTGAAATGTTATTATCAGTAGTAGTAGTTGGTAGCTAAATGATTCATTCTATATATATATATATATGTATATATTACTCGCGTCTATATTTTTGTAGTTTGAGTAACAAAAATCATCGTTGCATATTTCATCTGATTTACTTTCCTATTTTTTTGTTTTCTTATATTCCTTTCCGATCTACTTCCGTTTGACATGTTGGTTTATTCCTGTTTATGGTTCACGTTGTTTTCCCCTACTCCCACTCAAATGTGAGCTCTCACATTGATTCGATACAAGGAACGAACCAAGGCATTTCAAATCAACAAGAAAATATGCATTTTTTTATTCATCTTTTTTTTCTTGTCCGGTTTTGCATATTTTCTGTTTTTCATTTTTCATTTTACATTCTTTTATGAAGTCAATTTGGTTATAAATAATAATAATAATAATTTAATTATTTAATGTTCATTCATAAATATATATACGCATGTGTGTTTGTGTGTGTGTTTGTGTCTGTTCTTAGTTATACGTTTTATGATTAATCGAGAGAAAAGTCTTTCTATAATGCAATTACATAATGTATGTCTAATGTCTTGTCACCTTTCCTCACATTTTGTTTCGTGTAATCGTTTTTCATTTAGTTGATGGAAAGTTCTAGCCCCTCGCTCTCACTATTTGTGTTCTTTTTCTCTCTTTCTCTCACACACACATTGTGTAATTCAATAAATACACAATTTTCTTTGCATCTTCTGATTACATTTCTGTTTTCATATAAATTATGAAGACGATAATGAATAATCAATCGTTCAACATTCCTTTGTGAATATGTATGTATATTTAAGTGTATGTGTGTGTGTATTTATTTTTAGATCGCGATGTCATTTTGTTCCTAAAAAAGATGCATATATGAATGGGGTAGAATAAAAACTACTTCTCGAAAAATTGATATTTTAAAACGAAACCTAAAAAAAATTTCAATAAAAAGTGAATCAATTTTTTTTTGTCCAATTGAAGTGAATCAAGAAAATTTTGTTCAATAAAAGTGAACCAAAAAAAAAATTTCACTCGGTTTTTTCAGTGTAAAATACACTAAAATGAATTTTTTTTTTGGGTTAACTTTTATTGAACAATTTTTTTTTGGTTCACTTCAATTGGACAAAAAAATTTGATTCACTTTTCATTGAAAGTTTTTTTAGGTTTCGTGTTTAAACATTTTTCGAGAAGTAGTTTTTATTCTACCCCATTCATATAATTTTCATCCATTTATTCCATTGCCCTAAACTTTATACTGAACACAAATATCAAATGCACTTGATATTTTACAATATTTTCATGCAATTATTTATCTCAACTCGGTTCAAATCCTCCCATAAACACAATACAATTAACTCAAAGAAGAAAAAACAACATTTGTCTGGTTTGACTGTTTGAATTTCGAGACATTTTGGTTTCCACTACAACACATTCTAACATAACACATTTACATTCGCTTTCATAAATGAGATGTCAAATGGAGAGATGGCCAGTGTCTTTTTTTTAAAAAAGGAAACAAAGCAGCAAAAAAACACATACATCGTAACAAAAAAAAAAATCTGAAATATTCTATGAGCTGGACAAAGACGAACTTGATGTCATCGTACTATTGTTTTTTGGTACAGTTTCACTGCTCATGGAATATGGTATGTAAGCGATATTTCCATTTGGTCCAACTCCGCTGGTCAGCAAATGATGCTGATAGGCAGCTAGAGAGTGTGTATCACTATTGACGGCGGCAGCGGCAGCAGCGGCCGCAACATTATTGCCCATACCACTGTACAGTCCAATTGGTAACGAGGTCGGTGCAAAATTTTGAAGAACATTCGATGCGGATTTACTACTGTTTCGATGTAAATGACCATGATTACCAGCCGACAATGATCCAATCGAACCGATTGAATTTGTTGCAATGGCACCACCATTAAGCAATGCACCGCTCGATGCTGACGGATTCAATCCAGATAGTAAAAAATTGTACCGTGAATTCAGTAATGATGGATTCGATGCATTCAACGATGTCGATGATGATGATGGTAATGATGCATTCGATACGGGATCACATTCCATTTCGAGCGGATAATTTGACGAATTATTTACCACTAAACTATTTAATGCGGACGATGTTGCAATCGGATTGATACTGCTCACTGGTTCCATGCTATTATTACTACTATTGTTGGTGGCAAGTGTGGGTATAATTGCAGCCGCTTGCTGTAGTGTTGGCTGTAACGACGATTGATTATGCAGTGAATTCATCAAGTTGCCATTTTGCTCGGGAAACAACTTCATAATTAGATCAATACGGGCCGAACGTTGCTGCTGCTGCTGCTGATGTTGTGATGGTATTGATAGACCTTTAAAATATCATACACAATCAATTTAAAAAGGAAACATTTTTACATAATTTATATGCTACATTTATATATATTCAAAAAGTGAGTCATTATTATGGTTTTTTTGTCTTTCATATAAAGAAAATGAAGCTAAGATAAAACGATTTCCCACAATTATTTCACACGTCATCTGATGTGATAATTGAATCAAAACAAGTTTTCATCAACTACAAAATTAATTTCTTTTTTTTTCCTACTATATGGTATGAAATAGAGTATTAATTTAGCAGAATGTTGATTTTTGACACACATGGCGCTCTATCTCTCTGTCTACTGTCTATTCAAGTGTTTGGAGGAAGAGCAACGGAAATTTTTAGAATGAATATATGAAATCTTAGTTTGGCTTATAAGTTTGATGATTTTATGCAAAATAAACTACGACAAATAGAGTGAATCGAATTAATATTAAACAAAAAATTTAAATCATCTTTAAATCACATTTGACAATATTGCGAAATAAATTAAAATGAACATTCAAAACGGAAACGAAAACAGAATAAAAAAATGAATGAATGAATACATTATGAACATATATTAAAATTGAAAACAAAAAAATGTATCAACACACAAATGCATTCAAAATGAATCACAAAGTAATAGAATGATTATTACCTATGATTGCGTCAGGTGGGCTTAGGATTATATCCTTTCATACAATTATACTTTCTCATTTTGTTCATTCTTATATTTTCATTATTTTGGAAATGTTGTTGTTCACTAACAACTGAAACAGTTTTTCTTTTGTTTATTTTCAATGAAGTGGTGGTGGCCAAAACGTACGAGAGCATTGATTTGATTTTCGTGTTTGGGACTATTTTGGTAAATTTGTTTTCCAATAGTTTCAGTTGTTCTTGAATGTCATTCGAACGCTTTCATTTGTATATGTCTCTCACTATGGACTAATCAAATGAATGTGTGTGTGTTTTTTTTTTCATTATTTAGTCTAACATTTGCTTTTTTTTATTTCGTCCGTAGTATGTTCGTGTGTTGATCTAAACGTTGAATTGATGCTGATTAATTTTTACTGATGTGCCTGATGATGATGAGGATGATGATAAAATATCCCGAGGCAGTGCAAGTCATCGTCGATCATCTACAGATTTCATTTCAATTCATTGCAATTTGTGTGTGTATGTTTTTTTGTTCGTTTGATTGTGTGTGTCATGAGTTGCGGAGTTTTTTGTTATTATTTTTTTAAAAATTAAATCGAGAAAGAAGAATTTCAAATCGATTAGTAGAAATTAGCATAAGTTGGTTTTTCTTTTGGTTAATGTATAGAAAATGGTAAATAATGTTTTTTTTTTATGTTTTGATTACATAAAAAACCAGCCAAATGAAAACATAAAACCACATCAAAGGCACCAAACAAAATAAAAACAAATTGTTTCAAAAGAGTGATACGCATTTTGCTTCCGAAGAAATGTACAAAAAAAGAAGCGAAAAATGTTCTTTTCTTAAATAAAAAATTTCGACATAATGTGAAAAATATGTTTGAAATGACTTTTGATGTACGGGGGCACATTATCAAAATGAAAACAATGTGAATGGATGAAAAATATGATCAATTACAACAAAGTGACAATATGAAAGTGGTATCGGTTGCGATTCACTCACCATGACTTTGTTGATCTTGTTGTTGTTGCAAACTAACCGATGGACTCGTACTAACTGAATTCACTAAACTCGCGGTGTTGGTTCCTTCGTCGGTGGTTCGTTTAAAAAACTGTGTGTGTGTCTATTGTAAAAATGTATTAACTTATAAATTGAATGGAGTAAGTCATTTGCTTACCTGTTGCTCAGAATCGGTTGTGCGTTTGAAAAAATTATGTTGCAAGGCATAGTACGGTGTGACTCGTGTTTTTGGATCAAAATCAAGCATTCGAAGTATCAAATCTTTGAATTTCAAGTAATCTGATATTGAATGGCCTGCTTCACCGGCTCTACGTCCACCCGGTCCGCCCGATTCAACGCCTAAAATGTCGTGCAATTTTCGCGTTCCTGATTTTCAAAATTAATTCAAATGCATTTTATTATTAATATCGATTTATTCGAATTTGAATTAACTAACCTGGCGGTTTATATTTCCGTCCATTTTGACTCTTTTTCAACACATAACTACCGTCGGTCACCAATTTATCGAAGAATTTTCGTGTTTTGTGCGCTTGATCGAGCAAATGTTTTGGTGGCATACCCAGCACCTCAACGATTTTGTTCATTTGATCGACTTCATCGCCGCCGGAAAAAAGCGGTTCGCCGGTATGCATTTCAACTAATATGCATCCCAATGACCACATATCAATTGCCAAATCATATGGAATTCCCAGCAATACCTCGGGCGATCGATAGAAACGCGATTGAATGTATTGGTATATCTGTATGGAAAAGTATAATAAAATTTCATAATTAATTTTATTTGTTTTTGTTTTATGGTTGACGGATATTTGATTTCAATATTACTTACCCGTTGCCCTAATTGACAAGAGCTGCCAAAGTCGACAATCTTGATAGCTGAACGTTTTGGATTGCATAGTAAAATGTTTTCCGGTTTTAAATCACAGTGAATAATGTTTAGTTCTGGAAAATCGAGAAAAAGCGACACACACATACAGAGGGAGAGAAGGGAAAGAGGAAAAGAGAGAAAAAAGCAAATGAAATTAATAGTCTTCAAGTTGCTTCACGAAGATAAGCACGGATTTTTTCACAGATAATCCGATTGCGGGTGTACTTACCTGGGGTACTTAGAAACAGTAACGCCGTACACAGTTGCTGGGCGAATTTTCTCGTTAAATTCAATGAAACACCTCGAAAGTTTGTATTGCGCAGGAGATCATATAAATTATAGGATAGCAATTCGAACACGAGGCATAAATGATTTCGCCACATAAAATGTCGTTTCAGTTTAACTGCGTAAAATGAGAAATGAAAATGGGATAAGAAATACGAACAACGTAAATAATATATATGAAATGGTTGCCACGTAATGGCAAATGGAATTGTACATATTCAGTTCATTAAACTCACCGATATAATATTTATTTTCGGCATCAGCTCGATTCATCATTTCCAATAGTTTTACTTCGATTTGTGCTTGATTCAAGAACGGCTTCTTATTTTTTATTATTTTAATTGCCACGTGACATTGTTCCTCGTGATCATATGCTTTCACCACTTGCCCAAAGCTTCCCTTGCCTATAATAATTATGCGACATCAAACAAACACGAAACAAAAAAAAATTGGTTAAAAATTCAATTAGCTGCATTGTTCGTTCAAAGCATGTCCTTCAGTATGAACATGTTTGTTCTTCTTTTAAATTGAAAAAAAAAAAAAAAAAAAAAAAACAATTACCGATAAGTGAGTCGATTTCGTATCGGTCCAAGAATTTTTCACCATTTTTAATGATATAATCATGATTATCGTCATCGTAACCATCATTATATAATTTTCGTTCCTTTTTATGCGATGAATCGTCGCCCTGTGTTTGCTGGGCACGTCGCTTTTTCTTCGCGTAATAAACCTGTGATTGAGGGGGCAAATGAACAAATAAAATTAGTCGAGAGTTTTTTTTTCTACTTCCATGCAAGTAAGTTTGGTGTTTTTTTTCTTCCTTGCTAAAAATCGAGCAATATGCTGTGAATAAATCATGGCAAATTGGTTTTTGTTGCGATCTTTTCTTTTATTGTTTGCGTTTTATTTTATTTTTCTCGCTTGCTAAAATGCGCATTGTCGTGATTGCTGGCCCGACGCGACGAATAAGTGAATATTGCGTTCTGTCTGTCTACTTGATTCGGATGCATTTCCAATGTAATTTTGATGTACATTCTTAGCATTTGGATTCATTTTTAAAAAAATGTAATTTTTCTCGGTAATAGTTTTTTTTTTGTTAGTAGGGATGTGTTGCTTCGTGTACAAATCGATATTTAACAAGAGCACTTTTTGTATTGAAATTTTATATACATTGTATGAGCACTGACCTACCATACGGCATATACTCTGTGTGGCATCACAGCTATATTGGCAATAATACAAGCCTCATCTATGCAGTATCCAATGTAGCCCGACGTGGAAAATTATCCGCACACACAAACACACACACATGGACCTGGACACATACATGGCTCATCATGCATACAATCGCATTTGCACAGTTTCATTCATTGCTTCGTTTAAATGGAAAACACTTAGACCAAGTGCATCACAGGCATTTCGAAATTAAACTCAGGCTTGTTTATTTACTTTGGGAAAAAGATTGCAAATATTATGTACGATATATAATACATTTTTTTTCTCTGCGTACAGAGAGAGATTTAGTTCCTGTTTGTCTTTTTCGCTCTCTCTTGATTCGAGTTATTTATTGAAACGATGATGCTTGATGCCGAGAAAATGCCAAAGAGTATGGGACAGAAGCATACAAAAAGAAAGAGAGAGAGAGAGAAAGATAGGGAACGAGAGAGCACCAAAGAGATGCAATTTTCCACAGTCCGTGCAAGAGTCGGAAATCAGTGGAATGCAGACACATTGAAGCTGCCAAAACTCGGTGTGTGCTCACAGCATCCTCTCTTGCACATAGTGAAAAACTCAAGTGCTTTGTCGGTAACGGCGCTCAGGCTCCGTATGAGCCTGTATTCAAACCGTACAAGAATCTATATACATAAATCATATGAGAGATGCAATTCAATGTATATTTAAACAGAAATACTGCGGCTAGGCACATCGCTCAGTACATACATGCATGTTATATACAAGGAATGGTGCTTTATGTAACAATCAAAGTTCATGAACCTCAGTGAATGCGCTTTAAGAGTACAAAATGCGGAAGTTCAATCGCACAGATTCCATGAGGTAGGACTAGGTACAGTACACATTCCCTGAAATGACGTATCAACTTTCGAACTGTGAAAAACTATCATTCGTGATGTGCATCAACGTCAACGTCAACATCAACCATCAGCCATCAACATGCAAAACACTGAATGTTGAAAAATTGAATGCCATTTGAGTACGGAAAGCAGAAATGATATGGAGATGAGGGGACGAAGAGAGGGAAAAGTGTGTTTGCGATAGAGAAAATAAAACAGGCAAAATGAAATGAGAAAAAAAGTATTATGGAAAATGGTGATGTGGAAAAAAGTGAATAAAAAACTGTTCCGTACATCATCAGAATGCACTGATCAATTTCCATCATTTCACATGGAATCGGCTCCGCTTTCTGCGTATTATAAAATCATTACGTAGATTTACCGATCGAATCGAGTTCAAATATGTACACGACAATTCATTCTATTGGCAAATGGAAATTATCAGAAATATTGGATAGTAAAGTGTTTCGCATAGCATAAGGCTTTCGTATATTGTAATGTCACATATTTTCCAATTCAAATCGAATCAGAAATCAATAGTCACTTATTTATACAGCAGAGAACCATACCGATAATTTGCAGTTTCAAAGATCAGTGAGACAAATATTTTTCGATTCAATCTTTTTCTTCATCTTGTGTTTTTTTTTTTTTTTTGATTTTCGTGTCGCCATGTCGGAATGAATGAGATTCTTTTTATTCATCTGCTTATCAACACCATAATGTTATTTTTTTAAGAAGATTAACGCTGAGCTTACCTCGTTAATGTGTTTGTAAGTCTTTATTAAATCGACACTGAGTTTTCGCAACGGCGCTAACGATGGATCACGGAAATGTGTGGGGATACGTGCTTGCATCGCACGAATATCTGTCGACGATGTTGGACTATTTGTTCGCTGCAAAAGCTAAGAAGAGTTTTGGTTATTTACAAGAAATCGATTGATGCACTTGCCTTTCTTCTCTGCATTTTGGCCTCATTTTCGTCTCGCATCGGAATCCTTGTTCAAAGGATATTCACGAAAGCGAACGAAACGACAAGCGTACAAGAGAAGAAGAGGTAAGAGCCACGATGAATGAGAAGAATGAAAACAATAACAAACACATAAAATAAATGGTTTTAGCTTCAAAAACTTACTTGGTGAACTGCATCCCGATGAGCAGCTGGCAGGTGTTCTTCGGCAACTAGTCGTCCATACAAAGGAGCATGTCGTTGACGCGATGCATTCGCATCTGGTCCAGCAACAAATGGTGCTGACACTGTAAACATATGCATTGGAAAATTTTCAATATAAGAAATTTTTGGTATGAAAACATCTTAGAAAAGATAAAAGGAACATAGTGTAGGAGAGAGCGGGCGAAAACAAAAGAAAAAAGAAAACATGTAAAAGCAAATAAAAGCCAATATGCAGACAATCTGGATGAAAATGAAACAAACATCAAATGTTGCAAAAAGCTGATGATTTGGCAGAATTTTCTGTCGGCTGCATTGCAGACTCTGAGAGAGACTGAGAGATTTCCGATTTTTTTTTTTCAACAGCAAAAACAGTAACACCAGCAACATTGTCATTTAATCACCAAACGAAACTTTTTAAGAGACGTGAATTTGGAACAAAAGAAGAAATATTCCTTGTTACTTTTGTTTTATGATCGATACGTGAGCAATCAAAAAGTTTTTCGGGTATAAATGAGCTCTTGTGTCAGGTGAACAATTGACTTTTGAGCTAAACGTATTTCAAAACTTTTTAACTGTCAATTTTATATCACACGGCAATTAATCAGTTCTCTTTTCGAGTTTTATCAGCTTTGTTCATTTAATAGAGGGAGAAAAAAAATTCCAAATGAAATTACATCTCAAACCACCAACGCCACCAACACCAACACTACCACATCCTCATCATCCAACTCACACTTTGGTTTAATATGTTTAAAAAGTTTGTGCTGTCGCATGTTGGCTGTTTCCATGTTCGTCATTGATGATGGAACATTCTATATTCTTCTTCTTTTTTTTCATTTCATATTAAGTTTACGTACGCGCGCTCTCTTTCTTTCCTTTTCCACTATCCCTACCAGACACACATACAATACGAAATCAAACTAATAGAAATTGCAAACAACTTTTGCCGTTCATTTTAATTAAACTAAAAAAGTATTTCTATTCATTTGTTGATATTACATATATGTATACAATTACACATATTACATCGACATACATTGGAATAAAAAAAATCGTTTGTTTACATTGTTGAATCAGTTTGTGTTATCTCATGTAAAATGAACGTTGAGTTGAATCAACTCATAAACATTGGATGTGTGGATAAAACAAAACATTAGGGGGAATGAAAAAAGAGGAGACACAATTTCCACTTTTAATATTTAATGGTAAAATATTCACACCTCATTGTCGGCTACAAACGATAAGATAGAGAAAGAAAGCGCGGCAGATAGACAGACGGACAGAGAGAGAGAGCGAGAGCGAGAACGAGAAAAAGAAAGACGAATGGGAAAAAAGTAACGCACACGGTAAAAATGTGGAAAGTGACGTTTGATGTAGCGACTAGGCGAACATAGGATATTACAGTAATTCTCTCATGTAATAAATAAGGGCTGCCTCATGGCTTCTCTCTGCACTTCACTTGATTCGCGTGTGGAATGTGCTCAATGTTGGAAAATGTCTATTTTAATTCTAAGCTAATAAATAAGTGAAATCCCCTTTTTGTAGTACCTCAATTGCGGCAAGAGTCATTCGGAAAAACAATTAAATTAAATGCCTCGTAATGTTTGCTCTTTCTCCGACTAAAAATAACATGTGAAACATTGATTTGATGTATTTTTAAAATAGAAAAACGTGGTCCAAATATGGTTCGTAGACACGAATTCCACTAATTCTCTATCGAAATGAAAAATATATCGGTGTTTATATATAGAGACATTTCCGCATGTACCATACAATGCATACACATGTATATGCAGTAAAGAAAATCATAATGACTGAATTAGTTTGTGTTAATGTATATCTGTGACCATTTTTGGTTGAAATAGAGACGCAAAGAATGAATGCGAGAACGGTCAGAAAACATGTTTCGAGATCAATGACATTCTCATACGCAAAGAGTTCATTAACATTGATGGTAAACAAATTTCGGAGAAAGAATGACGAAAAGAGAGGAAAAAACCAAAGAAGAAAAAGACAGACTGGAAAGTATAGGGAAAAGAACCATAATAACTTTGGCGTTTTTTTTTCGTTCATTTTGTTCTCTCTTCACTTCAAATAACAATTGTATTCTCGTCAGAGATTGAACAGGTTTTAGTGTATTATCGGTTATGAGCACATATACATAAATATATTTGTTGTTTTTGTACTCTCGCGCGCATTTATGATTTTGTGCGTCGAACTGTCAAACTGAATCAGCCGCAACATAGTTTGGATGAGTTTTACCGCGGCCACTTTATGAATTAACTTTGCGTTACATAGGATCGAAATAATATTCACATTTCAAATTAATCTTAACCGATAATCTGTCTGTCAGATTGTGAATATGTGCGGGAGAATGAGAGACAGACAGAGATGGGATAGAGGTGAAAAACCTTCGATCAGCGCATCTTTTAATCTACCCAATTCGTGTATGTGAAGAAATCATTGACTCCACAGCATGAAATCCATCGTGTTTGCTTTGGACTATTTCGTGCGAAACATTTTGCGCTTTATTATATTTTGTGGTCGTTTCATTCTTATAATATGGAATTTTTTTTCACCGAATCGTATCATTTTTGGGTAAATGAAAGCCGGCGTCTTCTTCAGATACATTCTTTATTTTTCCATTGTTTATGATGAAGCCGAAACGTGTTTTGGATATTATTCGAAGTGTAATATGCATTGTTGTTTGTAAATCCCAGCGGTTTTACAGCCACATCAACCACATGACATATATATATATATGTGTGTGTGTGTGCATAAAAATGTATATAGAAATATTGAGCTTGACTGTGGGAGACGTTTTGCAAATTGAAAAATACGATCATTTAATGATCAAATGGGTTCAATTTGATATTCAGTGGTTTACCATATGGGAATGAAGATGACAATCTGGAGTGAAAAAGACAAACAATTATTTCATATCCAAAAATATTTTCGGCTCTCCGGTATGAAAGGTAAACGAGACAGTTTGGTGTTCTTTTTTGCGATTTCAAACTCAATCCATTTCGTCTGCTTCATCTAAATTCATTTATTGATTTAGCGAGAGAATAGCAATCGGTCTCACTCGAAAACAGTAAGAGGATTTGTGTCTGTGTATAAGTATACAGTAACCGTTTCTGTTTGATATTCAAAACAAATATATTTCTTTTTCAGCGAGCAAACGAAAACATTTCGAGAATAGCGAACGCAACAATGGTGCGAACAAAGGATTTGAGCAATTAATTGCTTAGGTGAATGGGCTGTTTCAAGGTCGGTTGCGTTCTTTTATTTTGCTAAACCGTCTGTCTAAAGTTCTCACATTTCAAGACATCGAATTTAGAACATAAACTAATTAAATGTTTTTGCTTGGTCAGCGTTGTTTCGATTTCAAATCTTTTCTCACATTTGACACCCAACAGATTTGTTTTATATCTACACTCGCGTGCAGTTCTTATATTAATAAAAAATAATCGTAAATTCATGGCATTTAACGTCATGCAACTAACGAAACAAAAACATATCGAGTAAAAGTGTTCATTACGTGATGTAATAATATATATATATATGACGGGATCTATTTTCATTTGAATCACTCTTTAAAAATAAGCAAGAAATGTCTCATTTTTGTTTTTTCGCTGTTTGTGTGAGTGAGTGAAGCGATCGATGAATGATTTAAGGAGAGTTCGAGTGTCATACTCGAATGAATCAGCCCATTTGACTATGTATGGCTGAGATCTGCTGCCCACTACCGCAAATTTATCAACATTCAGTATGAATCATTTATTGCGACTGCTTGATAAATTAGCTCCTGAAACTAAATAAATTCACTTTGACTGCGTGTGTTCAAACTTCAAAGCAAAACGTACTCAATTCCGTATATGCTGTTCGAGTGATTCAAATCGTTGGCACGGTTCTTTTATATATATATATTTTTTTAATTCAGCCTTCCCAAAAAAAATCCGCTTCGCGAATACAACAAAGTCGAAAACCGGATTTTTTTTCATTACATATATCGCCTTTAATTTTCAATTTGGTAGTGTGAATTGGAGTTGACGACTATTTCATGGCACTCATTGGCAAGAGAGTGAGAAATGCAATGAGTATGTGTGTGAGAGAGAGAGAGAGAGAGAAAGAGCGTATAACGTTGTTTTATACCTCTTTCCACGATTTGCTGCTTCGCATAGCATCATTAATAATTTTTCGTCACTCCAACGCGTTAAAGTAACGTTTTTGCATTTTAAACACATAATACCTAGTGTGCAGTGTATAAACATCAAACTTTATATTTGATAATTGTCAACATTGCATGAACACGTTGTGGAAAGAATCAACAACGACGACAGAGAAAGAAAATGGAATTTTTATTTTCCGTCGACTTTTTTTTCTGTTCACTCAAAGTAATATCACAGTTGAAAATTTAAAATGACATTTTTGTCTCTTTCTCTTCTCCCTCAATCAATAATTCACAAGTTTAACAATGCTATTAAAAGACTATTAACTTGCTCTGTTGCCAAATAATTTAAATAATCGCGTTAACGGAATTTTCCCGATTAAAACCGCCTTCCATTTATGTAACCACACCGTCAATGAATGCTTAATGTTTGTGTTTTTTTTTGTTGTTGCTCTATTCGTTCGTTGGTTCACGTTCACATTTATAAATGTTTCCGGTTTTGGAAGCTGAAAAAAGATATAGTTTTGTTGGTGACAGACAACAAATTGAAAATTTGTTGACGAAAAGAAGAAATTAAATAGATTGAATTGAAAATGTTCAATGCCCACATGAATGGTGAATCTTTCCTTTCTTTAAATAGCAAACGAATTGCGTAGGGTGTTGGGCGCCGAACACCTCACGTAAGAAATTACAGTTTAACTAAAGTTGACATGGTTTTTCGAGTGAAAGAAATTGACCATCAAAATTGAAACATTTACCGTACGCTAAAATGGAACCCCCATATGGTTGATGGATTTACCATGAAATTTCATAACATTTTAAGCTCACTTCACTGAATTCATATTTCCCTCTAAATGTATATAAAATAAGCAACGATTGAGATTTAGCGTATTTACATCTGGCAAATATATAAATTCAGCTTTGCTGGCTCACACCATCTCGTACACGAAAAAATCACAAGGAGAGAGAAACACATACACAGAGACAGAGACACATAACATTTCGGCGATGACTTTTTCTCTTGTGAATAATATCAAAGGAATAAAAATAAAACGGTAACAATGTAGACATAGATACGTATGATAATGACGTTTGACCACTTCTATATACATGCATATCCGTGATATGTGAGCGCTCGCACTCCACTCTCTCTTGTTCTCTCCTTTTCGCAAATTGCGTGCTCAAAGAAATTCCGTCTGAAAGGAATTTATGTTGATTTATTTTTGTTTTCGCATTTATTTATGTGCTGCAGTTTCGACATCGAACGCTTTTTTACGCTTCGGGCTGTTATTTTTTTTTCATTATTCTTTGTCTTGCGCTAACTGTGTTCGGACTCTGTCATATCAAACCCCAGAGTGTTTCTTGATGTTACGATATTGCCATCGCCTAATTAGTTAAATTAATTTTGTCTCGACAAAAAGACGAAAGCCATCGAATTCAACCAATAAATTGACATTTTCCGTTCAGTCGGTATGTGCAAATGGGCGAGATCGTGAACGCAATCGCATCTATTTTTTTGCTTCTTTTCCTCTTAATTTCAAATAATATAAGCTTCAACGAAGACGCGACAGCGTTTTATTTGACATTTTAGCGAGATGTTGGTTGCGTTTGACCATTCACTAGTTTTATTTTTATTTTATCTTCAGCGCTGACTCAAAGCGAGAGCCGAAAGATTTTAAGATCCGTGTTTGTAATTAAATACATTTCGTGATTCTTAGGCTGACGATAGTTTTGTTCACAGCTCACAAATCACAAGAGCAATCACATTGTATAAAAATAGATTTGCGCCTAATTGAATAGATTTCATTGCACGCGTGTCATGCATTACTTCGCATTTAACACAGTAATGAAATCGATGCATCACTGCATTTATACATATTTTCGCGTGCGCTCCCAAACACATAAACATACATATGCGCGCCCAGCAACACCATCAATCACAACAATGAAATGTGTGTCGAAAAATGATTTGATTTGGTTCACTACCTTTGGAATTATAACTGTTGATATATTCCCAAGGTTTGGGCGATTCTGGAGACAAATAAAGTACAGTCGCCGACATTTTTTAATTAAAATCACTGCTTGTGCTTTTTTTGTCACTTTTGAATAAAAAATTTCAAACAATTTTGTCTCTTTTATGTCGTTTTGTAAATATTCCTGTTTATTTTGAACTGTGTTTTTTTGTGATTTCACACGGAAAAATCTCTCGTTTCAAACCGCTCGGTTTCTTTATTCGAAAACATTTACTTTCCGCAATATTTGTGTATATTCATCGTTTCAACCGACCGGATTTCTTTTTTCTTTCTCTATATATATATTTTGCTTTAATTTTAATCAGAATGACGTGTTCGGTGGCGCGGCGTGTTCATTTTTAAAATTCCCGTCCATTTATCGGTTATGAACAAAATAAACTGAATGAATATTTCAATGAAGCAACGAACGGAGCAAAAAAATAATAATAAGCAAAGAACAACAACACAAAACCGTTCACTCTGTGTCGCAGTCGTCGCACACGAAATAGAAAGACGAAACTGACGAAAGTCTGAAGTGGCGGCATCGATGCCGTGGTACTCGTTTATGATGATTCGTCGAATCGTGATTTGATATGTGTGTTTGTATGCGAATGAGCGAATGTATAACAATAACAATATACATCGGTAATATAATGTTCATATATGAACATATTCGATCGGTGGAACTGTAAAAGAGAGAAACAGTGACAAAGACAGAGAGATAGGGAGATTGAAACATTTTATTACTTTCGCATGACAATGAAATCACGCGCACGAAAGGCAAATGAAACGAAAGTGTCAATAATATATGTGCGGAACGCGCCACTTTATCAGACAATTCGATTGCGAAAATTGCGAACAATTGGAATGGAAAGCAAAGCACTGTCAATATCAGAAGATGAAAAAAAAAAAAAGAGAATAAGAAATAACAACAGAAAGACGGAAAATGCGGCCGATTTCAGGGAAACAAAAATTATTCGCAATTTTATGAAAACCGACTGGGACCGAAACGACGAAAAAATGTCGATTGACGTCAAATTCGCTCATTTCAACTGACACACTTAATGTGTGCCATTTTATGTGTTTGTATATATTGACTATTTGAATATAAGTTTACGGCTTAACGCCTCTCATAAAGATTACGAACCGTAACGTGCGATACACAAAATTCGAGAAGTTAGTAACGAAGAGAAAAGAAATCAACGAATTAGACAAGAGAATTATAGGAAAAAAAGGGGTTAATTTCGCAGTTCTCACACTTTTCATAATTTTTTGGGCAAAAATGTTTGGAATGTTTTATTGACATGATGCAAAGAGAAAGGGACAAACGAAAGAGATAGAGAGAGAATGAAAGAGAAGAAAGTATGCCGTATGTCATATTAAAGACTCTCAATAAATTATCTGTTGTCTGGGGTTTATGGAATTATTTAACGTATCGAACGAACGAACGGTTGTATTGTACCGTTTTACATTGGGCTGGGTAACATACCGCAGTCACTCTTTTTTCCATTCACATCGTCATACCCTTAGTGATACTCATTCCATTGCATTTTATAAACATGTCTAAGCAACGCAGTCCGTCTGTATGAGCATTCGACTAAACAGCAGTCAGCGAAAACAGAAAATACAATATACATATTTCTTTTCTTCAATTCGCTTGCCTCCATTTCGTTCTTCTCCATCTCAGTGAAGTGTGTGAGTGTGCGTGTGAATGAGCTTGTGTCTGTGTATTATTACGTAAAGGCACTGAGTTATAGGGAGAGAAAAAAGGGAGCATTGGTAGCAACAGCGAGAAAATTTATGGTGAGACGGAGAAAAAGATTTCCATTCTTTCCATAGCAACAGCGAATACCAAGCTCAAGAAATATTTTCTCAAGACAAGAAATTGCGTTCAAAATCCTGAAATGCGAGAGAGATGCGAATAACATAACATTTCGATCTGCACGCAAGCTGCCACTTAATTCGAGGTATGGATACAGATGGGGTGGATGATAAAATACATAAAATAGTCTATACTGTACATTTAGCTATATACCATTCGTACATGTATATATACATTTGGTCGGCATATTTAAACAGGAACAACAACAGCAAAAGCATAGCAAACCATCACCACCACCATTACTCCTTCTATTTTTCCATAAAACCACCACCATTACCATCGAGTCAACGAGCAAAGCATTTTCATCGACTTTTCGTGTAGAAAGCATTCAACAAGAATGTGTGAACTGAATAGAAGGAGTGGAAGAGAAGAAGTGAGACAGAGAGAGAGATAATGAATAAAAAAGAAACGAAGATGGAAAGAATGCTCGACAAATCAAGCTTTCACTCAAGAATGACTGAAGAGACCGAGAAATGGTGAGCGAATAACGTGCAATGCGTCTCTCTCTTCGACAAATTGAGAAAATCAAGATTCGTTTTCTTCATGATTTGCCAAATAAAATTGCGTCTACAGCGGTCCATATATTCAATCGGAAACGGTAAAGTAAATATTTTTGTAACACTTCAAATAGAAGAGAACTTGTTTTTATTTACATAAAGTTGTCATAAGTTAAATAGAAAAGATGGTGAACAGATTTTCAAATGCTCCGAGCAGAAAATGTTCGATTCTTGTTGTAAACGAAAGCCAATGATGTGGTATCAACTTGACAAATACTACTACTATGAGTTATAATAATAATAACAATAACGCCATTATTACAACGGTTACTGTTGCTGTTGTTTATTATTATTATATTTATTATTATAACTATTTCCATCCAGATTTCCTGCATACTATTTACAACAAACTTAACGAACAATTCCTTGAGAATGGTATAGGTTTTATTTATCAATAGTAATAGAAAGACATTTACTTACGTTTCTGTTTTGTTTTATCCATTAGCATGCTAACATGGAAACTGGTCCCGTGTACACAATTGTTCGATGCAATTGTGACAGTGAATGTATTCAAGAAAAACGGATGCGATTTTATTATTGTTCTTCTATTATGTTTTTTTTTGCTTTTAAAAAAATGCACTTTGTTTTCGTACTCTCTTTCTTTCTGTCCTCTTGTCTTGGTTTTCTTTTGGGTTTGTTTATTTTTAAGCACTTGGGTTTATATGGAGTTTCAATAGTAAATTGGACGTCTTTGACTCTGTGATATTGATATCAAACACGAAGAATTGACGACGAAAAAAACTATATAAATATATATTAGTTTTTCAGACACGCAGATCACGTTAACAAACAAAATTTACAATTATTGACACGTTGATGTTTGTGGCTGTTATTCTTTCTTATAATAATTCGTTTTATATTTGTATTGTTATTTAAAATGCCTCGAGAATTGTAACGCATATTTTTACTCTTGTGAACATTGTCCTTGTTTTCCTGTTCGTTTCAGTATTAAATTGTTTGTGCTGCTGCCTGATGAATAATCGATGTCTAAGTCTCGACAATTGTGTTGTTTTTCTTGCACGATAAAACCTTCATTCCTGCAAACAGAATAAAATATAAACATTGATTATTTAGTCTGTTTATCAAACATTCGGTCTTATTCTATCAAAAAAAATATTGTAATACGTATAGTAGTTTGCGAGATTCATTTCGAATTTTATGTATGACTGCCCAATAAACAATAGCAAAATTAATCTCTGTCTTTCTCTATATGTGCGTTTTCTTCCATGAATAAAAATAAATCTCAACAAATATATAAATGGATACCAATCAAATCAAAGTCTTATGGAGCAAAGTCATTATGACATAATATGGATAATTTATAAGAAGAAAAAAAAAATCAATAAATTACTATGTTTTGAAATCATATCGATATGAATGTGATAGCATACACTGCATATACAGAGAGAAACAAAACTATAGACGATTATTATTGGAAGAAATCATCTGTGATGCCATTTTGGTTTATGCCATCAGTTGCCGCAGCAACAACATCAGCATCGGCAAAAAAAGCCATCGACATTGTTTGGTATTCATTTGCCGTATCATTTGTGAAACATGAGCGATTATGTACACAGAGAGGAAACAAGGGAGAATAAGAATAAAAAAAAAACAAATTTCAACTGCTGATGATTGCTTGTGATTTTGGAGGAATTTTGATGAGAAAATAATCTAATTATATTGTATTGAGAGAGCGAGAGGAAGCACAAAAAAGAGTGATTGAGATAGAAAGAGAGAGAAACAACGGTGATAAATTCACGTCTTATAATCATCTTTTCGTGTTTTGTGTGTGTGTGTGTATGTTTGTGAGAAAATGAAAACATTCACTTTAATGTGATCTCTCAAGTACTTTATTGCTTAATGTGAATGTCGAGAGCGGATGGCCTATTTATGTTCGCCGAAAAAAATAATAATAATATAAGTGAAATATGTGTACAAGTGTTCCACATTTTGTTTTCGGGTAGTTTACTTGTTTTCTCGCGGTAATTGCAGTATAGACAATTTGCAAATGCATAAAATAAATACAAATTACTGCATGATGATGATAAACGTGAAAATGTGTTCGTTTCAAAAACGCTCACTCTTCCGTTGCACAAAAAAACTGAATGAAATTGATTGCATTAAGCATCAGAAAGTAGAATGTGCGTGTTTTTTTTCTCTTTCGTAAAATAATCTGTTATGGAATATGGTTCAAGTGCGAAATTTCCTGATAAAATTGATTAGCGCTCTCTAATCAACATCGTCGACTGATTATTATTAACTTAATTTAACGATTCCAGTATATATATATATTTTGCTCATCGACAAAACTTAACGGGGCGCGTAGAAACCAATCTCTTTCATGAATACCAGTGTAGTTGTGTGCATATGTATGCTCACGATTGAGAATGTCCGGGTAACACAATAATAACAATGATAATCATCCAGTGTGATTTTTTTTGTTTTGCTCCGTTTTTGCGCTGAACTAAGCACATCACATGAATGCTGTCGCGATGGAGATAGTCGATATATCAAACACACAAATACTGAAAATTGCAGTAGGAGTGACATTTATTTTGATTGTGAATGTTTGTATATATGATTCGTAGTTTGTTTCTCTGTTGGATCTTCGAAATCGTTAGTTTGTTGCCATCTCACAAGCGATTTGATATTTTGATGTTTCGATATAATTTTGGGTGGAAGACATTCGCCGAAAAATAAAATTCGAGGCGATATCTCTTCGACTTAATAATATGACGAAGACGAAATAAACAAAACGAAACGGAGTCCGCATAAAATGTAGAAAACTAAAACGCAGAAATTAGAGAGACTAGAATAAGCGCAAACAAAGGACACAAACATCAATACGTAGATAAATCTCGTGCAGAATTACCGATTTGTTTGCAAAATAAGTTTTACCAAAGAGAAAAAAAGATCAAGTCTTTAAATCGTATTTTGTACACTTCATTTTTGTGTTTTAAAATGTTTCCGCATTTTAGTTTTCTGCATTTTGTTGGGATACCAAACACAATCAGTTTTGCTTTTTTTTATTGTATTTTCTCTGCATTTACAACATGTTGATGATGTTTAACCATAAAAATGTCACATCGACATTTGATAAATTTAATTAACAGAGAGTGAGACATGAACATGCGACGATCACCGTGCCGATTTTCAAATGAAATGGCACACACGCATACAGGCGCACAATCTCAACCGATCCGTTTTTTTGCTATTGCCTCTGCAATTTGAGAGCATCTTCCTCAAAATTGTTTGCTCGTTGTTTTTTTTATATAGGTTGTTCTATTTAAAACGTATACTCCATATTTTTCATCTCAAATTACTTGAATATGCATAAAAGCGAGCTGTGTGAGAGCGTGAGCAGCTGTTGTTGTTGGGTCAACAGTTTTTGTTGTTGCTATTTTTGTGTTTTTTTTTTTTTCGTACCCATACGGCTAACTGTATTAATGAATAAAGATAGCACTTCACTCAATTCTTTGCTGTTGGGATGCAATCAACATGAGTTTGTATTTTTTTTTTTGTTTTGTTGCTGTTCGGTGATCTATAAAAATACTTATCATCGTGATATACAGCAATATCACTTGAAATGAATTTATCAGACAAAATTAAGTTTCGCATCGATACAGAGAGATCACGACGTGGGTAAACAAGTGAACGAGACAGATAAAAAAAACAACTGTATCAACGAGACAAAAAATAAAATAAAATCACAACAACAAGAATGATAACAAAAACAACAAAACGCTGCTTATATTTATTAAGCAAAATAAACGCGTTGTTGGCGCATAGACGGAATGCGCACTCAGATTGCCCACAACGTATATTTTAAATAAATTCAAGTCCGCCGTCAGTAAGTAATAGCGAACACAGAGAAAAAGAAACGTGCACACATACACAAAAGGAATACAATTCAAATAAAGTTGAAAAATAAAGGAGATTGTCGTGGCGGTGTCTTGAATAATATATATCGGACAGACGTATAAACCCAAAATTCCGCAATCGCGAAGTGTATAAAAGTCAGTGCCGCCATCAACGCTGCCGCCGACACTGACAACGACGTCGATGAGCGAAAACAAAAAAAAAACCAATTCACAGAATGAAGTGAGAGCAAAAACCCTTCGCTAGATTACAAATTAATAAGAGGATGAAAAAGGAGGATAGATATTAAAAAATACATACATACACAAAGTATATTGAGTGGATTTCTTGGAATGGATGAGCAAAAAAATTGAAATGAAAAAAATCGCAGAAAAAAGAAGAATAAAATTATAAGCAACAAAAATGGTCGACCGAAGAAGCATTTTTCTTCGTATTTAGGAATGGAATGTTTTTTTTCTTGTTTTTTTTTTTTTGCGCTTCAACTTCATTATAAATGGGCAAGTGTGGTTGCTGCTTCTTGGAAAAATCATTACTTTAAAAAAAGGCAATTTCTGCTCTGAATATGCTCTTATTATAGAAACGCGTCAATGAAATCCTTTTGGACGACCATGGCCTGTTTTTTATTCTTTGCTCTCGCATTTTTATGTAGCACATACTTTTCCTTTTCCGGCGCATAATATGAAAATAATGGACATTTGCGTGACACACGGTTTTTGTAAACAATTCGCATAATTGTGTTATACTTGACTTGTGTATTGTGTGTCGCGTTGTCCGCATACACACACACACACATACTCGTGCACATTGATATGACGCAGAATGGCAAAGAATGATTCATTCGCATTTAACAATGTGCACTTCACTTTATGTGCGGATCATCTTGGAGTGTGGAATTTTGATAAGCACTATAAAACCCGTTTCGGTGTTACTATTTTTTTTATGTTGATTCTAATATGGTCGGATATTTCCAGTGTGTTCGTTATTAGAGAAAAATGCTATTAAAGTTGATAAGATTGAGTAATAAAATTCCAATAATCAAGTATAATGTTTCGTCCATTGTTGGTTTTGAATTTATTTTTAATTTTCATACTCGATTTTTCGATGATTGAATTAAAATTGTTTAAAAGCTTTTGCTTACCGATGATAGGGTTACACAAAACACAAACAGAGACAGTTGATTTCCCAATGAAATGAAGTGAATCAATTGAATTATGCATATTTCCAATAGTGAGCTCGACCTAATTGTATGTTTCGTGTTTGAAGAGATAATAATAATGGAATTGTACGCGGCAATTGTACTCTTATTGGTCTGTATGCGATGCCATTACTTTTTTTTCATTTCAGCCTATATTTTTGTTTTTGTTTACAGGTGTTAATGTTAATGAGTTGAGCATGCTCTGACACTGTCTAGCACATACTCTATCGCTGGCTCCATTTGGCTCATGTCTACCTATACATTCTCATGAGAATCTTTACCCGTTTCCAATTTTAGAAATAACGGCATGTATGAATGGGGTAGAATAAAAACTACTTCTCGAAAAATGTTTAAACACGAAACCTAAAAAAAAATTTCAATGAAAAATGAATCAATTTTTTTTCGTCCAATTGAAGTGAACCAAAAAAAAAATTGTTCAATAAAAGTGAACCAAAAAAAAAATTCATTTTAGTGTATTTTACACTGAAAAAACCGAGTGAAATTTTTTTTTTGGTTCACTTTTATTGAACAAAATTTTCTTGATTCACTTCAATTGGACAAAAAAAAATTGATTCACTTTTTATTGAAATTTTTTTTAGGTTTCGTTTTAAAATAGCAATTTTTCGAGAAGTAGTTTTTATTCTACCCCATTCGTATGTGTTTTCATGCTTACGAATTCAAGCGGAATCTATACATTTTATTTTTATTATTTTTTTAAACTTTAATTTCGGAGTAAATTGATCAATCAAATCACACTGATAACGCAATAAAATAAAGCTTCAAGTGTTTGTATTTTCATGTATTATCAATTTCGATAATCACGTGGAAACCTTTTCAAATTTCCGGAATTTTAGCGCATCAAATATAAACATTCGTGTCAGAACATGCGAATCATAATTCATTGCTTTTTTTCTGTTTCATTCGATAATCACTTGAAAGACTACATGAAATTGCGATTATTTTCAAAGCTACAATAAAAATATAAAATGGTGGTTTTACTTCAAGTTTAGTTTGATGCAATATCAAGAGCGGTAAGTGTGTTAGACACGTGTTTGTCATTGTTTTTGTTTATGATTTGGTCTGATGATATTATAAATATGTATATGATATTGGCCGAAATTCCGTCGTCGTGGTAAAAGAAATCAAACAACATGGTTAATAGTATGGAGGGAATACGGTTTTAATTTGCGTAATGGATATGTTGTGTGCAGGTGACAAAATAAAATATCATATCATGGTGAGAAAAATGGCACACAAAAATCGCTGAAGCTGTCAATATAACTCAAACCGCGTGTCAAATTTCGCTGTGACAGAACAATAGAACGCGAAAATTCTATGGAATTTGAATGGTAAAATGGTTGCTTTTTTTATTTTCGCTGTCTTCTATCAACACTAAGAAAAATAATTTTTAGTTCGACTGTCCAATAAGAAAGCAAAGTAGCAAATTACGAAGTACATATCGTGTAATTTGGCTTTATAGAGTGATTAAGCCATAAGAAATGAATTGCATGTTGTGTGTGGATTTTTTGTTTCGATTCAGATATGAGCAGTGAGCATGTTCAATGTGATAAACGCAAACCGAATTATCATTCGACCATCTGAATCTAGAAATATGGCAAAATGTAGCAACCGTTGTTAATAATTGTATCAACAACAACAATAACATCAATCGTACTTAATTCGATCAACAATATCGAATGACGGCGCTGTGCATATTATATGCACAGCCTGATGATCGGCCACAGCTCAAACGGAATGTATATCATGCACACAATTGTAATGTAAAAGTCAGGCTTCCACCTATCAAATTAAATCCACAAATTTTATTATCGATTCTGTGGTTTACACCGAAAATGCTTTAGTTGATTTACACATTTGACACACCAATTTATGTGTCACTTCTATTCCTTACTATTACTTTGTTTGAACCATGCTAGTTTGAACACATCCAATCCGCAATTCGAGAACACACACGTTTCTATCAAAATCGAAAGACACATACACACATGCATGTGTATACCAATTGGTTTGTGTTGCCATAAGGTTTAGAATTCTATTATGGAGTAACGAATTGCCAATGGCTACAGTTCAGTAACCGAAACTGGAAAAAAAATTGCATATATTCGAAATCTGATTCACACACAGATTTTCGGCAAAAATTGTGTCTCTGTGAATTAGAAAGTTGTGGCAATTCAATTCGTCAAAAGAAGACGGAAAAAGAGGTACAAAAAGAGGCAACAAATTGTTATATAGCAGCGTCTTCATAAATTTCAAAATGTAGGACCTCTTTTGTTTCTGCCAAATGGACTTCATTACAAATGAAACGGAAAGAGATGAGAAAAAAACCATAACGTATCATGTATATGTACAAAGCAACAGCATTGTACGAGTATGCTGTTGATGATGTTGGCCACTGGGATTTTTTTTAAAGAGGCGAATGAGAAGAGCGGGAACTTGACGGTTCGGAAAGTGTTGCGGAAAAGTTTGATTAACATGCGTGCATGCGGATATGTATGCATATAATAAGAAGAAGAACAGCAAGAAACAAACCATTTTCATGATGTGAATTGGGAAAGAGAGAGAGGGAGAGCAAAGAGCGAGAAGCAGAGAAAGAGCCGGGCCGGGGCAGAACCAAATGGTATATATGTCATTATTAAAGAATATCACGAATAATGGAACTGGAACGGGATAGACGATTCCGGGCGCACATAATACGGCGACTCATTCACCAACACATACACATTCACCAGCGAAATAATAATAAAAGTTACAATTGTAATAATAATGCGAAGCGATCGTTCACCTTCTCTGTATTTTGCTTCTTCTGTTTGGTTCTTTTATATTCCCTTTACATATCTGTCGTTGTTTTTTTCCTACTTCGTTCATTTCGTGTATAGTGTGTATTTTTCTTCGATTCTGAAGTTCCTCGCTTTCTATCTCCGGTTTGTTTCTTACCACTATTACACAAAAATATATGTATATCAAGCACACAGACACAGTCGCACAGTGATATAGAAAGAGAGACAGACATGGGGCTATGCAAACGCCACACACGCACGTCTGTATTATTATTTTTTTGGCGTGCCTGTGTGACCACAGAGATTCTTGTGTGTCTCTCTTTTCTCTCTCGTTGATTCTCTTAGATGTTGCTATGTACGCCTTTTTCGGTACGTATGTTCGCCTGGTGCCATGTACGTATATGCACCATAAGCATTCTGTATTACCACCATAATGTATTCTGTATTTATTTTACTTCTTCTTTTTTCGTGAATATCAACAACGTGTGCGAGTTCAACAGAAGACAGAGCACACCAATTAAAATGACGAAAAATAAGAAAAATGTGTATACAAAAAAAAAAGAAACAGAGAGAGAAGGGTAATGAATTTGATTTAACGAGAAAGAAAAAACAAATCTTGAAAATAACTTGTCCACGTAACGATTTTATGAATTGGTAAAACCATTCGAATATATTTTAGTTGTCGGAATTGTTGCTAATTCGCTTACGCTCATTAATTCTACGTCTATCTCTATCTCGTTGAGTGTTGTTGTTTAATTTTGTATGTATAAAATGTTCACACTTTGGTATTCGGTGCTCAAAAACGTGTTTTCATGTCATCACATTCAATCGTTCATTCACTTTGGCTCCAAATAATTTTTTTCTCACTCCTTTTTGAAAGCCCGCCGCATGCATTCAACACTCTTCAAAATCAAAAAAAAATGTTTTTCTTCTTCTTTTTCGCATTTGACTGGCGCGATTTATTATTATTGACGTAAGAATGCAACTTTATCAGTGACGATGCGCACGTTTTCCTCTTCCATAGTTCCTTCTACACCGAAACACACAGTTATGAACAGCAACAAAAAAAAAAACAAATCAGCGAGATAATACAATGCGCACCTTGCTCATCATTCTTCTCTTTTTCGCTTCTTTTGCTTTCAGTCAATACAATTAAACATCCGCTTCGAAACTACTTTGAACAACAAGCGAATCGTCAGAGTTCGAATGATATTTTTCATGATTCATGTAAGCAATGATAATAAAAACAGCTCAAAGAGAGTAAGTAGCATGGTTGCAATGGAATAACACAGCAACAGCTCAATAAATATAAATGACGGGCATATGTGTATAAATATAAATATATTGTCGACTCACAGTGGCAAAGGCGCTCGACGATGATGACGATGGTGATGGACACGCAGAGAGCAACGCACTTTGAGAACACATACAAGAAATACACGGAAAAAATATAAACAGCCTAACTTAAATAGCAGAAGAAGCAGCAGCAGCAGCAATAGTAGCACCAGAAAAAAAAACACATTCAATACACAAACAACAATAACAGCAGCAACTGTAGAGCACGAATTTTCCGTGTGTAATCACTATAAAATTGAGAAGTACAAAATATAACAGCTATGACGATGATGACGGCGACCGTCGTTGCTAGCTTGAATTGTTTGATGCCGCCGATCTCACTTTACACATTTCATATTTTTTTCTCTTTTCCTTCTTTGAGATTGTGATCGGAACAGATTCTTTTTTTCTTCTTCTTCCGAGTAAATCAAGTTGTTCAATACACTTTCAATTGGAAATAGTTTTCATTTTGGATGAAATTAGTGATGACCCAATTCCGAATGCGGTTACTTTCTTTTATTTTTTTTTTTTGCTCAACTTCTTTCACAAATACAAGTCGTTCACGAATTGTATGATACGCAAAAAAATAAATTCACGTTGAACCAAATAACAATTTTTTTTGTCGAGGTTGTTTTCGTTTGAACTTCGTTTTTACTGTTCAACTGTCACACAATACGGAATTTCGATAACACAGTTAAACATATAAAGTTGACAGACCCCAATCAAAACATATATCCATATAAAGAAAAAAACCGAAAAAATGTTCAAACGAGTCTCATTTACGGCAATTCACAAATATCACTGCATTTACAAGCATGGATTTTCGCTTTTTCGCTCGTTTTGGTTTTTTTTATTGGCGATTTGGTGTGTCGAGAGATAAAAATGCGCGTGATGAATAAATGGTGCTTTCCACCAATTGAATCAACTGTGAAACAAAATTCTTTTTTTGACTGCCTGTTCTTGGATAGCATCCACGAAAATGCTAAAATTCAATTCAAACACACATACACTGTAAATTCACTTAAAATTTGTGAAATTCGTTTTGAAGAAGCAAAAAAAAACTGATGAGCCGTTTCGTTTTTAAATGCGTTTCAACAATAGAAAAATATGCGAGAACTCACATAACCGTACGTACAATATTCCAGCAAATAAATAAATACATATATATTATATATTTATGTTTGTTTTGTTTGATTTGCTACTATCAATGCAAAGTCGTTTCTTGTTGACGTATTTGGTTTGTGTGTTTTTATTTTTTTCTTTAATTCTCCTCTCTCGCTTCTTTTTTTTCGTGTGTTAATTTTGCGTCACTTACTCGTCTTCACTGGTGAAATAGAGTTATACGCAAATAAGTATTCTTTGTCACAGTGTACAATTCATAGAAAAAGAAAACACACATATCATCGATCAACACTTGGAATGTCAAATAATATGAAATTCTATTTTTCTCAGTTCATCGTCACGAGCCAGACACTTCGACCTACAACGGTACGAATTGAAGACATGCACACGAGATTGAGAGAGAGAAAGAGAAAAAAAAATACGAATTAAATTTCACCCACATCGATTTATTTTGCACAAATTTTCATACACTCGTTCACAAAAACATCAAAATTGCTAGCAACTTTGTGCATTGTTTGCAATATAAATTCCGTAATTTTCTCAAATGGAAAATAATTCGATATATTTTGAAATTTGCTTAGCCACACTTTGTTTTTGACATTTAAATCACACAATTTTCGGGCGATTTGTTTTTTTTTATTCTTCACACTGCTTTTTCTTTTTCACACACCAATCACCAAACAATTTTTATTTATTGTTTGAAACTTTTTCTTCGTACTTTATTCAAATGGAACACATTCAATGGGTTATTATATATATATATATTTTAATTATTTTGTTGTTACTATAAATGCTGTTTTCTTTTCGTGTTTTCTCTGTATGGCTCTCTGATATATCGAAGTTTGTATGCGAACTGACTTAAGCTCGGGACGAAGACGAGCTGTATGTTGCTATATTGCTCATTTACAATGAAATTAATTTAATAAACATGGCGAATGTCCCGACAACGACAAAGACGACGAATAGCTACATGATAAAGTGGCGAAGACAACGACACAACCGAACCGATTCGATGTACATGTGTTTGTGTCAATGGAAATATTTTCGAACAAAAATTGGTTTGTGCCGTGTTTGTGTGAACGTTTTGTTGATTTCTTTGGAGCGGTTCATCGGTTCGATACGAACGGTTGCGAGAAATGCTGCTTACAAAAGCTGTTTGGTTTTGATTTCCAACGCTGCTTTCATCGGCCACTGTCTGTGCCTGTACATGCGTTATGAGTTTTTTTCCCGCTTTCACAGAAGCAATTCAAAAACATTGCTATTCATTGTACGTCATTCGATTTGCAAAAAAAATAACATGCTGCAAAAACATAAGATTTTCACATAAATTTGATAATTTTATTTGAGTTTGATCAATCTTTTTCGACATCAAATATGTTTTCGCATCAAAAATCTAAATAAAATACCGAATTTTTACTTTTTAATTTCGAATTTATAAATTATGATATGAAAAATTCAAATGATCTTGGTTTCTATCACATTTTTAAATTCAATTAAGAATAATTTTCTATTTTAATCCAATTATTTAGAATCATATTCGTTTAAATAAAGTAAAAAAAAATATTGAAAAATAAATTCTAAGCAATAATTTTTGGAAATTGGTCGTCATCGGGCAATACTATACACAGTTCAGCACATTTGTGTGTTTCTGCTCATGATAAATATATGTTGAACCGATTCGATTGTTATTGTTATTATTCCAGTGCAAACAAATACATGCACACGTTTGCCACTACCGACGCCAACCAATACACACTTAACCACCGACACTGTTGAGACACAATTCGCTTCAGCCAATATAAAGCGGTAGATATGTTGCCAACCAGACGTATGCATGTGTTGTGCATGAAATTTTATCGAATCTCTTTTGACGCAAACACACACTAAAAAGAAATGTATGTGTGCTCGTATGTGTGTAGAATATATGTGGACAACAAGCAATAATATTCTAAAAATGGAGAGGAGCACCCGAATAACACACTGTTTATTTATAATGTACGATGATATGCGCACGTATATTCGAAATTTTTTATGGCCATGCAGATACAGTGAACATATCATATATGTTCACTGTATCATATATGTTATAGCTGACAACGACCACACAACGGCATCAATTTCACAAGTTGAATAAACTCAAACATGTCTCGAACACCTGCCGCATTACAATAAAGTGTCGCTAGCTCTTCTCATTTGAATCACAGTGCACTGTGTACATTCTCCAGTATTTTTTTTAATAGTTTTGCAAACGAAACGAAAAGGGGCAAGAATTAACATAAATAAGACAATTGCGACTATAGCGACTACTTACCATGACTATTCGACCATAAAAAATGTGTATTGAAGGCAATTTTGTGCGAGAGATAGAGAAATAAAAACGTTTCTATGACAGACAATTTTATGATAGTTGCATTCTTCTAGAAATTACCTTGGAAAAATGTTATTTTTGTCAAATGCTCATTTCATCGGTATTTCACGCCGATTTATTATTGATTTAAAACTATATATATTTTTTTTTAATGGATCATTAAAAGTCACGTTCAATTCCAAAGACATAAACGGAAAAATATGAAAAAAAATTGGGAGAGAAAAACACGAAAATAATTTTTCAGAAATTATTTTAATAAAAAATTATTTAGTTAAAATACATTTGGAATTTGTGTGAAATTTATTACAGTTTTTTTTTTTAAATCATCGAAAATATACGCTTTGAGCACATTTTTCGGTAAGAACATCAATTGACCATGATGCAGAAGAGAAAGGCTCAAAGCAATAAAAGTGTTTTTCTTTTTTCAAAATAAAAAAGTCGTATAATCAAAGTCACCATATCAAATTCATTTCAATTTTCCTAGCTTCGATATGGTTCCACTGATTATTAAAAACCCAAAGGTTTCTTCTGTTTTTATGAAATGTATTCTTTATTTTAAGTATGCTTTGATGAAAAGAAAATTACAATTGGTTCAAGATTTTAAAGAAAAAAACATTTTCTGACCAAATGTGTTATTAAATGCGTTTTTTTGCTTCTTTCAGACAAATTTCATATCATCGAGAAAGAATCAAAAATATTTGTTTTATATCATAACGATATTGTCATGTTTCGATACATTCGGATAAACAGTAAAATGTGTTCTTTTGTTACAACAGTTTTGTTTTCGGAAATAAGGCAAAAGAAACATTTCTGAAAATAAATTGTTGATTGTACCAAATGAAATGTCATGACTTCAACCTTAATGTTCTTTTACTTATTAATATGGCGGTAAATCTACTTTGTAAGAGGAATATTCCAACAATGGTATATATTAATTCATCGCTCCATAATCGTTGCAGCATTTGATTGGTTGTAAAGAAATAAGAAAATCGATTGTGATTCAGCGGCGTCCTCCTCCGCGTCCTCGGAAATTATCACGGAATGCACCACGTCCCCGCTTATTCATAGTACCGACCCCAGCTCGGTTGCCAAAATTACCGCTGTTGCTGTTGAATATGTTTGGACGTTGCTGCACATCTCGGTCATCTTGGTCTCTAAACATCAGGTCATCGTCTGCTGGCATGTTTCGTTGTTGAAAACTGGGCTGCATTGTAATTAAACGTTCTTGTTCCATCCGGCGTTGTTCTTCATAGCGACGTTGGCTTATTTCCAGTTCAAGTTCTCTTTGACGTTCCATCTCGAGATATCTCTTCCGCTGCATGTCTTCATCATTGTCTTGGCTGCGCATTCGTTGGTGATATGGGCTGTCTGTTCCACGGCCATCTATTCCACGAAATCGATCGTCGGTCATCATAAAGCGTTGCCTGTCATCAATTGCACTGCGATCATTTTCAAAACTTCTACCGCTCATATTACTTCCATTGAAACGTGGACTATTTGAACGGCGGCTAAAATCCCTTGACGATCCTTCGCCATCATACTTATCGGCCCTGCCTCTGTAAGATTGTTCCATAAATGATGGCGAATCATCGATACGATTGTCCTCCACAGCATTTACAATATCGGCATCACGTTGCGACAAACTATAAATATCCATTAATCGTTCACGCATTTTATACATTTCATCTGTGTTGCGTGGACGGGGCTCATCGAAAATATTTGCAAAATCTTTGATGGCCACCAGTTGTGCGGCCGTCATTCGGCTTAATATTTCAACGATTGGCTCCCGATAATCTTTTTCGTTTGTTTGAACGCCAATCGAAATACCACGAAAGAATGTCTGCGAATTCGCATTAACCATTGTACGTTTTTTTCGTTCAGTGCATTGAGTACATTCATATTTGGTTGTTTGTATGCCAATTTCGGCAGTTTCAATTATTGGATGCGGTATGGTATTTGTTTGGATTAAAATTTCACCAGTTTTGGGCGGCTCCGCATCCAATTCGGCATTTCGGTAAATTTGTTCGGTGATTTGTGCGTTCAGTTCTTTTGTTCGCATTTTTTCAAATAAAAAACTGCTATTGATTCCAAGCGATTGTGCAACATCTTTAACGCGTTTTGGTAACATTTTCAAACCGTTATTTGTCAATGGTAAGTTCGTTGATTTTGCATTCATTTTGAATGTTACATTTAAAGCGGAATGTGTTTGAAGTGGTGAACTGCTAACCGTTTTGCCGGCCACATCATTTGACATAACCATCGATGTACGATTGTATTGAAACTTCATCACCGGCACTTTATTATCCTTTGCTCGAATTAGTTTGATTGCTTGTTCACAACGATCAATTAATGCTGAAAACATACGTTATATTTATCGTTTGATTCCAAAAATTCGGTCAATTGATTAATTGTTTTGTCTTTTTTTTTATTAAATACAAAGATTCGATTTTCATAAACTCATTTTTCAATCCATCTAAATATTCAAATTGTCTTCCCTTTTCCCTATGAACCCTATTTTGAGCTTATGAAAAACCATGTAAATTTCACAAATTACAAGTCGAACGAACATCACATACCTTTTTGATTGTTCGACGTAATCGCCGACATGTCGTCGGCTTGTTGTTGTAATAGTGGATTGGGCGTCACTTCAGGGAGTTGTATAGGTGCCGGAAACTGAAAATTAAATGAAAAATTTAATATGTCAGTCAATTATGATTTTATATCAATCTGAGAATCAAACTCACGGGTGTCGGTTGCGGGAGAATTGCGTTACCAGCCATGATGCTCATCGGATTGATGCCATAAAACATATTTTGTGATTGTCCAAAACCCATTGGTTGTTGTTGTGGAAAATTCATGGGAATCATTGATTGTTGATCAAATGGTGCGACATTTCCAAAATCCATTGGCATCGGTTGATCCATGCCGATCGCATTGTTCATATGACCATGGCCTCCCATTAAAAGTGCATCTCGTTCTGGAAATGCTTGTCCTTTTTTTGCAAACGTTTGTGCCAATTCATCTAAAAATGATAAATTTCGATGGGTAGATGATGAACGTTTGGTATGAGGACGCATTGGTGATTTGCTACGACTTCGACGAACTTGTCTTCCGCGTATCGGTGACAATGGATACCGTTTCTCCCTTATGTATTCATCAAATCGGCCTTGTTTTGACGTACTTGGTGGACTACGTTCGGAACTTCTCGATCTTCGTCGATCTTTTCGATCGGAGCTACGTGATCGTCTTCGTTTGCTTCCCTCTCCTTTAATTCGATGGCGCCGGCGGGACCGTGAATTTGAACGACTACGTGATCTTGATGAGCGACGACCATCACGTGCTTTCAAATTGGCTTCGGTTTCTTTTATTTTTTGTTTTCGTATTTTAATATCATTTTGTAGCCGATTGATTTCGTTTACATAGGACATCAAATCGTCATCACTTTCATCTACCACGCCCTTTTCTATTACCTTATCAATAAAATGTTCGTCGGCGAGATCCGCGAAAAAATCGTCAGGCAAGTCAACTTGCTCTTCGGCTTCTTGGTTTGGATTCGGCATTTTTTGTGCATTTACAATGTACTTACGTATCTACTACCCGAAAGTTAAAAAAAAACACAAGCCCTTAAAACTATATCAAATGCCTCCAGTCAATGTCGCAAAAAAAAAACAATTCGTTAAAAAATGTAACCTAAAAACGTTTATCCGACAAACAAAATTTCACAACGTTTACTTAGATTGTATCGCAAATGAAAAGTACACCGATGAAAATATGCCTGACATAAGCAAAATCTTTCTTATTGTATTTTGTGTTTGCCTCAATTCCAGGAAAAATACGTTCAAAATGTAATGTCGCAAAAAATGTGATTTATTTCTTTAGGCAATGATTTGCATACAGAAACTATACGCGAGAAATGTTTTAAATTGTTTTTATCCTTTTTCCGCTACAAACGCAATATTTTTCGTTTGGTATGCATTTAGCTTTGATAATGACACTTTTAGTGCGAAATGTCAATCAGACATGAAGATGAACACGTTCTATAAGCATATGTCATATGTCAAATGTAGACGATTCAATGTGAAGTTGGCTCGGCTCGACTTTGCACAATACGCATTTTAAATTATTTTCAACCAAATTAATGTTTGAAATAATTATTCTTCAAGGAAATGCTAGAGGAAATGTAATAATAAACAATAAAAATAAAAAATGAAATAAAAAAAATATGTTTCGTCACGAATCCACATCTTATACTCCAATAAATCACTTTTTAATAATCTCTGTCAATTGTATAATATAATTTTATATGGTTCAATATGTTTTTTTTTTTTTTTCAAAACAAAAAAATCATTGTTAGTTGATTGCCTTAATTTTATTGCTCTTTGATATCGATAGCGTATATATAGCCGGTTATCCTTTTATATTCCAATTTTAACCCAATAAAACTTTTCTCATCATGATACCACTAGCGCTTGAACTGGAGCTTGGTTGTGGCTCGGTATTGCGATTCACTCCTTCAATACATCTAAAAATTGCGCAGAAAATGAAAGATCCAAGAAGAATATTTTGGTTGTTTTTTTATAGGACTAACTAAATTTTTCCAAAAAAAAGCTATGCATCGAAATATACTTACTTTGATGAGCACAAATATTGTAGCAGTGGAATGCGATATTTTCCACAGAAATCAACAAATTTAATGTGCTCGATGCGATTATCAAAGAAAACACCTAAAAATAAAGCACATGATTTATATCGAGATCGAATTCCAATATTAAAAATAGATGAAAAAATATACCTTTGCACTTTGGATTTACGCAGCAGTGCGCGGTATTCAAATAGTCGGTCATTGATTTCGGTAATTCGTGTGGTTCAAACGGAACGCTTGCTGTACGAATTACTCGTGCCGACAGCTCAAGCAAGCTTGGTGGATGCAATGATATTTCCTGAACGAATCGTACAACCAATGGATTTTCTCGCAACGAAAGCTGCACCAAAATCAAATAATTGAGAGAATTTCATTTTACTATCAATTTTAAACCGTTTTCAATTAAAATTCACTCACTTCGACTAGATTTTTCAATGTTATAATGTCACGCGGTAAATGACGAAGCCGATTTTTATGCAAAAGCAATGATTTCAAATTGGTAAGACGTGCTATATTGGCCGGCAGTATTTCAATTAAATTATCACATAAAGTCAGTGCCTGCAATTGTTGAAGATTTCCTACGGTGTCGGGTACGTCCGCAATAAGATTTCCACCCAGAGATAATACGTTTAAACTACACACAATAACGGAAATTAAATTGGAAGAAAAAAGGAAAATTTAAGAATGGCAAAAGAGATAAAAAAAATTATAACCTGCTGGAAAATAATAATAAAAAATATATATATTTTTTGCTAATCTGATCAATCTGTGGCACTACGTAAAACTACGTAAACAAGTCAACAAAAAATAAGAACAAGTTACATCTGTTACGAGGCAATAAAAAAAGCGGTCTTGCTATTCCGCTAAAATATATCATTTGCTCGTTTATAACGGGCAACAAAGTATACATGCAACGATACGGTTCAAATCATATGACAATCAAACAGTCAATGATTTTAATAATAAATAAACCAAGAAGTTGAAAAAAAAAATCGAAAACACGAAGCGCACAAGTGCACTTTAATCTACCTTTGCAATCGCCAAATCTCTTTTGAAATGCTGGTGATTTTGTTTGCGCCCAAATACAAATATTTCAAGTTGTTGAGTTCGAGTACTGCATCTGGAAAATGTGTGAGTAGATTGCCGCTTAAATTCAACTCTCTGAGACCGCTCTGTTTGATTGAAGATTTAAAGCATTTCGGCAATGAACTATTTGTCAGCAAATTATTTTTCAAAATGAGTTTTGTCAACAACGGGCATATTTGAAGCAAATTCGCTGGCAATTGTGTCAAACCATTCGAACTGAGATCCAGCACATGCAAATTATTGAAATGACTCAATGTTTGCGATGGCAATGTTGTAATCATATTGTGATTGAGTAAGACCGTTTCGATGTCGGTTAATTTACTGATTTTATGCAAATGGCTTAGGTTTTCTTCTAAACATTCAGATGTCAATCCTAATCGACCATAATCGAGCGTTTTCTGTTCGTGCGAATCACTATCGCTGCTGTCCGATGTATATACTTCCATGTTGTTCAATTTATTGGAATATTTCTATTTTACACGATACGAAACTATCAAGCACACTTAGTTAAGTCTGTGTCACTAATCAAATGATTCAAATGTTTAGTGTTTTTTTTTTTTGGCTTTGTCTCCATGTACGCAGTAATCCAAACTTGCGTGCAGAAAACCGGCACCAGAGATGATTTTTTCCCTCTCCCGCTCGCTTAGAATTTTAAAACTTCATTCAATTCAGACACGGTATACGAGAGACACGAGCACGAAAAACCGTACAGAGTGAACACGACGATATGTTGATTTAAACTATCTGCTTGAATTGAATTGCGCTTTGTTATTACATTCACTTATGGATTAAAATTTATATACACACAGTTTATCAATATATTTAGCGATTTTAAAAGGCGCGTTGTTTCGAAGGCGGAATGCGCAAGACATTTGTTGTCAATCGAATCCGTTTTCGACACCGTATGGATCTTCAGTGTATTGCTTGTGATAGCAACACTTAAAATTTCTTACGAATTCAAACACAAACGACATAATATATGTGTGATGTGTGTATATATTACATCGTATACTGCTTAGCACTGAAGATGACTTTTATCGATAAGTGTTTGACTCTCTCTGTTTGACTATTTTCACCTTTCAACAATTTGACTTTTTTTCTTCTCTTTTTTGTTTGTTTGCTTTACACCACCTACGATTTCAATCTGCTTTGATTTGGATATTGATGTCACGCCGAATTTACATGAAACGATAACAATAGGCACACTATGCATTTACTGGAGAGAAAAAAAATCACAGTTTTAATTCAGATAATTTAATGTCAAATTCATTCACGTTCGTTCACACTTAAAATTTTTTAAATCGAGTAAACAGAATGTCGAAATCTCAGCCTTAAAATAAATCAGTCGACGTAAATTCGTTTGATACAATTGAAGTGTCGATTGTTTGGAAATTGTTTTTGAATTCGTTTTCGACAGATTTTGATGCGCTTTATTCACAATACGCAGTCACCATCGATAGTGGCCGTTCTTTTTCATACACTCAAATCAAATGAACTGAAGTGGCAATGAATATCATTGGTTCGGCCCATTTAAAAAAAATCCACACAATTTTATAATTATAAAATGCTACTCAAGTCCGAGCCATTCGTTATGACTGTGTAAGCAGTTTTGTTGTTGTTTCTGCTGTTATTTTTGTTGTTTCAACTTGGCATTTATTCGTCGTCGTCGTCGTCGTTGTCGTTTGTTGTTATCATTCGTTTCATTTTCAACGAATTTTTTTTATTGTAATACATATATCATCGTTTTATACAATCACGCACATTATATTATGGCTGGCCAGAGTTCTTTAACGTGTGTGTTTGCTATGTAAATTCCTCGATCGAAGCGAATACAAAATCAACACTTGAATAAATATATACAAACGAGGTTTTGTGCAAATTTTTCTTACGAACCTCTCGATGTTTTGACTAATTTATTTTTATGAGATTCTGCTCCACTTGATTTAAATATTTAAAACTCCCATTTGTTGAATTGAATCAAATTTGTAAGTAATTTTCGATCAAAAATTAAATATTATACTAATTATGAGGAAAAAAATTCTCTATGGAGAACCGATCATTTGATATGAGTCTGAATAATAGCCACATGTATGTCATGATGACTTAGCTTAAGCTTATCATTGTTGATTCAATAGAAATAAGTTCAAAGAGTACATATTCATAGCATAGCATAGGGTGATAGAAATTTTGCAAAATAAATCGTAGTATTCGTCAGGCATGCATAGGGAGCCTATGTTTTAATATTGTTATGAGATTTTGTGGACAAAATATGGCTCCAGGTGGCGTATAGTCAACTTTTCGTTCATTTTACTTGCCCTGGGCTGTATTCCTGAAGCTTCGTTTTCGACAAAGAGAGTTTTCTAGCTATTTTTAAAAATCATAAAACGTGTTGTTTTTTCATTATTGAGAAATGAGTCTTAATAACTTATCGCGCAAACATGTTTTTTTCGCATTTATTCTGGCGCTTCAAATTTTTTTCCATGAACGAAAGAATACTTTCAAAATTCTTTCATTTGTTTAAAATGATGAACAAACATTTTGTTTTCGCATCATTTACCACATTTTTTATGTGTTTATAAAAAAAAATCACAAATTAAAGAATTTTTGAAAAAATACAAAAAATATATAAATTGTTGTGTAATCGCTTTACTAACGGTAATCAAAAATATTTGCGATGCTTTTTGGCAAATAAGAATGGGAATATTAGCAATTTGAACTTTGAACAAAAATGAAATTGCTTGAACTTGATTGTAAGAAGAATATTAAAATATTTGTATTACGAATAATCAATAGCAATTTAAAATCTATTTTGAGTGCATTTATCATCATTTCGAATTTCAGCAAAAGGAATGTGTCCTCTTATTTTTTCGTTGACTTTCTCAAATTTTTGCAGTAGTGTGAGCTTGGGTGCAATGCAAAGTGTGCACTGTGCACACAGACGGACCCCATAGCTTACAAATCACCAAATCATTTGCGTTGACTCGAGGAAGTACCGAATGAGACAGAGAAAAATACAATTAATTAATTTACAACGTTTTATCACTGAACAAACAAATTGTCTTTCAGACTGATAACGTTTTCTCTTTCTCTGTGTTGATATTTCATTTTTTTCGCAATCAGTTTCTTTCTCCTGTTCTCAATTGCGATCGGCTTGAATTGTTTTTTACTGCGCATATTAAATGAAATGATATGTGATTCAAATGTGTGTCGTTTTCATTTCTTATTTTTCCTTCTTTGTCTTTCACTCAATGACCTTTATCGCGACTGCACATGTGTGACGCTGCATGTTGTGTACAATAATAAACTAGACTGACGTACATTTGGCTCATTCCAAGACATTGATAGAAAAATCACAGCGCCTACATTTTGTTTGCCTATCCTCATTCATATTGCATAAAGTAATTGAAATTCGTGACAAGTAAACGTATCTTGTGACATTCTGTTTGGTAGTGGTTTTTTAAAACTGTAATAAAACAATTAATCAGTTTAATTAATTTTTCAAGTCATTTTTGTTTATTTGAAATTTTTCAGAATTATACAAGAATTCAATCATACAATTTTATTTTCGTTTTTTTTTAAATATATATTTAAATATACTTCAGCTAAAGGGGTTGTTTATTATTCATTGGATTTTTGTTTATTCATAAATAATCATAACTTCGCTTATTCATTGAAAATATGAATAAAAATTGTATATATTAAATTTTCGATAATTAACTTAAATTGGTTCGATAAAATAGGTGATTTGCTATATATATAAAGATTTTTTTTCTTTTTTTTTTTCAAAAAAAAAAGATGATTCAACTGCAACGGATTACGAAAGAGTCCAAAATAGTGATCGTTCTTAATATGCTCACCATATCGTTTCTATGCCATGACACACAAGATCAATATACTAATAATCATTTTTTCAATCGGTTCAATCACGATCAACTTTTGCTCTCTGAAACTTTCCTCGTGTATGAAGAATGATGAAAACAAAAAGTGAATCGGAATTAAATGCGGCTATTTTCCTAAAATTATTTTCGGTGTCCCTTCAAATGTCGGACACAATGATCGTGTCGGGGGTGTGTTGTTTCTGTTTGGTCTTTTTTTGTTATGATTGAATTTTATGCATTTTTCTGCAAAAAATTGAGTTGAATGGACTAATATAGCATTTATAATTGTTTATGCTGCCAAAAATAGTGAGTGGATAATTAAATCTCTCGATATTGATGCTATCATATTGAATCGTGTGGCATTTTTAATTTTTTTATATTCTGCGCGTGTGTTAACACTTTGTTAACTCGGTATATACATACAATTTGCTAACAATTCTGTAGATTGTAAATTTTTTCTTGCCCATTTATTTGATATTTTTTTTATGTATTTGATAACTGTGCAAAACGTAGCCGAAAATAATGAACAAATATAAAATTATAAAAAAAAAATCGAAAAATAATTTTTTTTCAACATTTCTTTTTTCATAATTTTTTATTTGTTCATTATTTTCGACTACGTTTTGCAAAATTCTATATGTTTGACGTATGGTGTTTTTCTTCTTGTCGGAATTATTTGGCTGTATGTGTATATGTATGTTTTAATCGAATTCATTTTTCATATTAATGAGTGCGTGTGTGTGTGTGCTATTTTTTTAAAGAATTAATAACTTCACATTCATTGCTTCTTTCTAACTTTCTAATATCTATTAGATGTTGATATAAATTACGGCGTAAAATGGAATTTTGAAAAAGAATTCGTGGCAATTTTTTATGTGTCCAATTTCATATGGAAATAAAAGATGGTGATCAAAATAATTTTTAGCTTTTTTATTTGTCTCTCTTAGAATAAAAAGAACAATATATAATAGGTTTTCCATGTTGTTTTTTTTTTGTTGTTTTTCTTTACTTTTCATGCGTTAAATATTTATAAATCGATAATTTTTTTTACAATTAAATAAAATAAGACAAGACAGAACAAAAGAAAATAATAATAATAATAAGAAAATCTGTCGTCTATGCCATGATTTAGTGTATGCATTAAATATGTATTGAACCTCCGTTAAAATAGTGTGTGAGTATTAGGGTGGCCACGGTGTTTTGGAGTTACAGTTTTGGTCCAGACACAATTTCCAGTCGAACAATATTGGATTTGTTTAGTTTAAATTTTTATTTTAAATAGAATAACATCACATTTAAAGGAGGCGAAATGGAACTAGGCTTATGAGCTCCGTCAAAAGCGACATGTTTTCATTTATTTTCTTTGTCGGATAAAATTCAATCAGTCTATCGCTATACAAAATTTTGACTATACTAGTATTACGATAAAAAGTTCAGATTTTTTCATAAGGAAAAAAAAACCAACATATCGTTATCGCTAGTGCTCACACGTGCATATATCATGCATTATAAACAGTGGTTCAAGCCTTATTGCAAAGAAAAATTTTCGAGAAAAAATCAAACTTATTCTTTTTCAAGTCAATAAAAAAGGGTTGTAGATTTCTTTGCGATTTTTTTTAAATGAAAAAAATGCAAAGTTCTCCTTTGTGTATGTGATATAAATATGAATGGAATCCAATTTTGATGAACTACAGATTGCACAACATCTAACTCTAATAAAACCGTTCTTCGAGCCACCCTATTTATTGAGTAAATCTGCTCTTACTATGCGATTTTTTTCGTTTTGTTTGTTGTTTTTTTACAAATAATCATTTAAATACTAGTCAAATAATAACATTTCAATTTCAATTGTATAAGTTCATTAAATAGTTCACATGCGCGTGGCCTGTGCTGTATTTGCATGCCTAGTCAATGTGGTAGCTACTTAGCTGAAGTTGTGTGGGCTGTTGATTTTTTTTTTCACGTTTTTTTTTCGCTTCCTTTCGCTATTTGATTATTTAAAAACGTAACACTAAAAGGTATTTAAAATGTAGTTTAATAATTGCTGTTATTTGCTTTGTTTTTTTTATGTACTTTTCATAGTCAAATGTTAGTATATTCATTTCTCGTGTCGCGTTTAATTTTTTGTTGTTTTTTTTATTCTTTTTTATCGCTTTTTTACTCTCATTACCTCATTAGACTGCTTACATTTTATCGTCTAATTTTATATTAAGATAAAAGATAGATAGATTTATAGTATCTATTTAAACTTGATTTATTTCTTGCTAATTTATTTAATTTTTTGTAATGATTTTTTTTATTTTTTTTTTTAATCCATACATATATTTATAGAATTCATACATAAATTGTTTTTGTGTTGTGTTTTGTTGTTATACCTATGTCATATTATTTTTTTTAGTATGTTTTTTTTAACTTTTCATTTAATAATTTGTTGTCGAAATCTTCGTTTACATGCATGTGATTTCAATTATTTCTAAGGAGAGTTAAGACTATTTCATTTTCCAACTATATTATGTAGTGTGTTTTGCTGATGGTTTTTACTTTTTTTACTCTATAAATTTACGTTTTTTTGTGTGTGTGTGTGTAAATAGAATAATTATTCAGTTTTTTTCGTTTCTTTTTTTTAAAATTATAACGTGTGTGTGAATGCTTTTATTTGTGTTCAACTTCTCTTTCCGTTGCATTTACTGTGGTAGTAATAGTAGTGTTGTTGTTGATGCTTTGTGTACGAACAAAAAACTCAAATGATTTTTAAGATATCTTTATTTTAGTTTGTTTTTTTTTTTTGTTCTAGCTTAAAAAAATGCCTATTGCTAAAACTAGCAGTGAGTTCATCTTTGTATGTTCTCCTTATGTAATAGATCTTTAACGCTCGTTTCTTTGATTTCAATTAAATGTGTTTTGTTTTTCTTTTTCTTGTGAGAGTGCGAATACTTGCTAACCACATTAATTAGCACAATTTTCGATACGATCTTCGTTTCTCTCTGTCTCACTTTCTGTCTTGCATCTCTATTCAATTTTTTTTTGTTATACTTATAGTTTTTGCCATTTGCGTCGCATTTTATTTAATTCTAAATTGGCTTACGTGTTTTTTTCTCTTCACATTCATTAAATAAAGTTCATATATAATTGTTACAATTTGTTTCTTTTCTCTTTATTACTGTACAGAAGTTCAGAACAAATTATTCCGCGAAATTTGATTCGAACGGCCAAGGAAAAAATAACAGTTCGTTGGTTTAACGGTTTGGAACAATTTTTTTCTTCTCTTTCTTTTTCAGCAGAATGTGTAACTTCAATCCTAATAATTAGACGTGTAGTTTTCTTTTCATTTTGTATCTCAGTTTTATAACATTTGACAACAGTGATGACTTTTACTATATTATAATTAATCAATTGTGATCTTATAACGCCGCTGTTGCTGCATCCGTCGTTCGTCGCAGCGCGCACAATTATATATGTGTATGTGTGTGTGAACGTGCGCGCACGCACGACTTAAAGAAATTATTCGTTACTACTTAAAAAAAGAACAAATGAAGAATAATCATCGATACGAACTTTTGCACATTTATAGTTTATCTCATTGTTGTTGCTGTTTTTATGTTGGTTGTTGTTATTATATTTATATATATATGTTTCGTTCATGGCTTCTTGTAATCAGTGTTTTAAATAATTTCTGTGTTTAATGCTTGTTTTTTTACTTTCTTTCTTTATTGTTTCATTCTACTGTGTTAATTATGATTTTATGGGCCTTCGTTTGAATTTGGCTAACCTAACGAAGCTGTTGTTTGACTAGTGCTGTTTGATGCAGCATTTGCCGTTGAATCGGCGGCTGCGGTTGTCGCTGATGACGATCCACTTGCCGCCTCTCCGTTTCCGCCAGACGAATTTTGGCCGGATGTTGATGTCGTTGCTCCGGTCGTGGCTGAAGATCCTATTAAATGGAGACAAACAATACAAATCAAGATCCATTGTAATTGCATTTTGTTTATTAGATTTTATTCTTTTGTCATTTTCAACATACCACTTGGACTTTGAGTCGGTGCATTTGAACTCGAACCGGCCACTGCCGCTTTGTCTGACGCACTCGCAGCATCATTTTGTGTTGAATATCTTGGCATCAGACTTGCATTTAAACTAGGTTGGATAGCTAATTCTGTACGATTTATAAAAAGAATTTCATTAGCATTTACTGATGAAAGATTGATGAATGGTATAAAAAATCGCGAGGCAACAAACCTGCTTCTGTGAAGTTGAATAGTGGTGGTAAATCTCTTCCGTTTGGAAGTTGTTGATTGGATTCTCGTAACTCGTTAAAGAACGGATGGGCGCATGCTTGCAATGGAGTGATTCGTGCACTTGGTGTATATTCTAATAGCCGTGATACCAGCTGAATTGCATCTGGAGGTGTACGAGCACGGAATACCTACGTTTAAATGAAAACAACAAAATATTCCATTAAAAAAATGAAAAAAAAAAACATGGTAAAACAACAAAAAATGCAACAGCAATGTATAAAATATTCTCTTTGTATAATTTAAAAGAATAAACGGGGGGAGGGGGTAAATGGGTGTGTATGTTTTCTATTATTTTCTCTTTTCTCTTATTGCTTGCGGTCACTTGTCTCTGATTGAACATATAAATGAAAGTGGAAAAATGGACAGAAACAGTTCTCTTTGGCATTTAACAAATTCGAAACCCTTGTACAACGACATCCAACCCTTATAGATCGTATGGTTTTGATTCGTTTTCTTTACTAAATAATCTTACTCGGAAACGTTGTCGCGGTGTTGTCTCTTTCGTAACATAAGACATTCGCTCAAGCATTAGCTAAAGAAAGAGAGAAGAAGAGAGAAAAATTGGAGAGAAAGATTCGAACAAAAGATGAATGACTGCACTCGCAAAAAAAGAGATTAAAACAACACGATCGTGTTTCAAGATGAATGAGAATAAGTCATGGCTGCTTTTGTGTAAGAATTATTCAACGAGAGAGAAAATATTGAATTATTTTGTGGATTTCGCCTCTCATGACGGTGTGAGTTTGATGTTTAGAAATGTGAAAAGTGTGTAATGGCACAACATGTCTCATTCTAATCAACTGCGGTTAATCCAATACTACAAACACGTTTTTTTTTTGTTGATGTGATGAAAAATGCTTTACATCGACTTTTGTGTGATGGAATATACAGAACCATGCAGAGGTGGTCGCTGTTCCGAATATCCAAAGCTAGTACATGTTTTTGTTTTGTTCTGTTTACAAAGTTATTGCACAGTTGTTATGCTTGATATCATTGGTTAAAAGCAATGGTAATGTACTTTCATCGTTAAAATCATCGTACACCAACACAACATAATAAAACAGATTTTTTTTTTTTTGAGAAACTAAACGTGGCCCAGATTGCTTACCTTTTGCCACGGATGGCTTTTGATTTGTGGAAACTTAAATTCGGTATAGTTGGGATTCATTTCATGAATTTGTTCACGTGTTGGTGTGCCCAAAACTTTGATAATTTCAACAAGTTGATCGACACCAGAATCACCAGGGAAAATTGGTTGTCCAAGTAATAATTCAGCTAGAACACAACCAGCGCTCCAAACATCTGAAAATAAAAGCAAGAAAATTCAATAAAATTAGAATGAGGCAGCAATTAAACACAATCAATTCATGTAAATTTTATCGATTGGATGTCCAAATAATAGAGACCAGCAGAACAGAGCTGCAACGGTACGTATATGGAATAAAAATCGTATCCAACTAAAAACGAAATACTCAATTTTCTGACACAGCTACCACCACTAGTGGTTGGCTGATATGTGGATGAAACTTACCAATTTTTGTGGTATAGTTGATGGCGCCAAATATTAATTCAGGTGCTCGATAATACCTAGAACAAATGTACGAAACATTCGGTTCGCCTGGAAACAGTTGTTTGGCACTGCCAAAATCACATAATTTTAGTATCGCCGTTTCTGGATCCAAGAGCAAATTTTGTGGTTTAATATCACGATGACACACGCCCAACGAATGTATATAGGCTAAACTTCTGAATAGTTGGTACATGTAAAGCTGTAACAAGAAAACAAACAAACATATTAAAATGCAATCGAACGTATTGTCTTCATAATTGAGTCGCATTTTCAAAGAAACTATATATCGATGTCCACGTTGTTCATTGTCAACAACATTGACATCACGTGCAAATAGAAATTGCCATTGATTCAATTCAAATGAATTTCAATTAAAAATGAATGACTATGTTTTTTTTTTTTAAAGAAAAAGCGTTTCTTTGTTTACGAGTCAATTATCTGTCACGCATCGCACTATACTATGAACATTTGATTTGATCAAATCAACGTGATTACTACGAAATTGAAATGTTGAGGGAAATTGTATGAAAAAAACTTTCACTATTTGCTGACACTTATAAATAGTCTAGAATTGAATGAAAAACGACAACATACAATTTTGCAATGTGGCGATCACTGAATTAATTGAACGAAGAAAAATAAGAGATACAATCATGACGCGACACAATTTATCTATTGATTAGAATCGGCCACTATTGCATTGCTGAATGTGGAACGTGTTGTTGCCGTTAAGATTTAAATTGATATTTGATCAAAAATCATGTGCAAATTTTGACGATGACAAATATCAATTGATCCTCGTTAAGAATGTATTCGCAGTGAATTATGATGTATCATTTATTTTTCAGTTTCAATATGCTTAATTCTGACGAGAAACAACACTTACCCTGATATAGTTGATCGGAATTGTTTGTTTACTTTTGGCAAATTGGCGTGCCACTTTGTAAACTGTTTCTGGTATATATTCGAGCACTAAATTCAAATAAACTTCGTCTTTCTGCAAGGAAAATACGTAACAAAAAATCGCATTAATTATGAGTGATTTTTTTGTTGATGTTGTTGATACTGGTTTGGCCTAATTAACAACTCAGCAAAATCGATAAAAAGAGAATTCGTGATAAATTATGATGAACCAAGTCAAATGGTCTGGTGTAAAAGACCAACAAATGCCAAACTAAAATCTATTTATGAAATGTACTAATTTATAATATAAAAGCCATGAATCACTTTGGAAAGTTTGAGAGCGAATGTTTTACTTCATTGTTCGTGTTAAATTTGGTTTTGAAATGATATGAGCAACAAAGTAGATTTGATTTGAGAATGGGAAAATACACTTTATGTTAACATCGAACATATTTTACAGATAACAATATCAAGATGTAAAACAACAAGAAAATGTTGAACACTTTGGAAAAGTTTTCTGAAATCATATAGATTAAAAATCTAAAAATAGATATCAAAATCTATATGGTAGTATCATATAAGGTGTCGAACTTTTTTTCTCGAATTTGACATCTGTCAAATTGTTGTCGGTGCAAAATTTCGTTCACATTTCAATCAGTGCATTGAATTTTTGCATTTGGGTCACAGGTTCGCCAATAAATGTTAAAATATTCATCGATAAAATTTGATAATGGTTGAAATGCAGCAGAGACAAACAAATTGTATGACGTTAGCATTGCAAAGCACGATATATATAAATATAGAAAAAATTACGGGACTTTGAGAAGTGAGCGTTCAATTGGGAATAATTGTTTATGGGTGTATGTGTGTGTGAATACACTCGATCGAAATTGATTTCAATAAATTGGCTACCTGCGATTTTAACGATTCCGAAAAAATTCCCATATCGAATGGGTTGCAGTCAAACTTCATAAGCGCACATGTGTTTTTTTTTGTTTTTTTTTTGTTTTTTTTTTTCAATTTAATTAATAAATGTGCTCATTTTGGATTGTTGGCATTGTGGCCACAACGGACGTTTATTTATTTTGTTCGTTTCATTGAGAACAAAAATTAAACAAAACCAAAGAAAAGAATTCGAAATTAGATTTGAATCAGGCACAATTATTGTAATCTTTTAAATAATAAAGGATGAAATAAATAGAAATAACATCAACATGATTTGTGTTAATGAAATCTTACCTTATCTCCACTTGAATAAAAAAAATATTTAAGCTTAACAATGTTACAGTGTTCCAATCGTCTCATTATTTGTAATTCCCGATTCTGAAAGAACATAAATAAAATGATTACAATTATATTGATGAATAGGGGGAAGAAAGCGGTAACTAACACATAACAATTTGTACAATTGAAATACTGAAAGCCATTATTGAAAATAATCGAGGATAAAAGTTGTTAATATATATCGAAACTATATTTATTTATTCATTCGGCATTCAATTCACGTAAAAATTTGTGGCGCACGAAATTCGGTTTTCATATGAACAATTTAACATATGCTCCAGGACGATAAAGTTTTCAGAATTCAATGGGGTCGCTTTATATATATATATGTATGTATTATCATTTTCAGTTGAAAAGCTTTGGGCCATTTCTAATTGGAAATTCGCCGAATAAATAAAAGAATATATGGGTTTTGACCGCGTTTTTGTTGTCGCTTGAAGCACACAACGCATTTTTTTTTTGTTGTTGACTTTCACTGAACAACTCAATCAATTGATGTGTCACCACATTCCAGGTACAAAGTACACACTGGCCGATGTCATATGAAATATTCACATAATATTATACAACTTCCAAATCGATTTATAATGGTAGCTTTTCATTCAATTTCATCAATACAAATTGAATGAACTTGGCGGTAAGTGATGTCCTTCATACTTTACAGACGTTTAGTCATTTTAATTATTTTCACATCACGTGTCAGAATGAAAGTACTCACTTTAAATCGTCTATCCTGTAAAACTTTTTTAATGGCCACCAATTCGTTAGCCTCAATTAGCTTCGCTTGGAAAACCACACCGAAGCTTCCATTTCCAATAACTCGAGTGTCTGTATATGATACTTCTTGTACACGATCTGATCCTTGGCCGGGGGTAGCTACGACTGTTGTCACCTTTGTTCCATCTTTGCCTAAATTGGAGAGGGGACACAAACAAGAAAAACACGCACTATTAGTTAAATTCATTTGAAAATTACATAGCTCTTCGAAATTAAAACCGAAAATAAATTAACACACACACACAAATACGGATTAAGTAAATAAGACAATTGCGTGTTGAATCACGGACCTTTTATAAATTCCCTAAAGAATATTTTACTAATTTCCATTTGGAAGCGGTGGAAATAGGAGAAAATAATTCTCCTATTAATAATTTTCACCACAATTTTACGCACAATAAATATCAAATGAATAAGACTGATGTCAATTCATTTATGCCATTTCAATTGCAATGCAAAGAATGGTAATGGTTCATTTTCTTCTGTTGCACTTTACTTAAATGCATACACCAAATGAATTTTAAAAAATAATAATATATGATGAAGTAAACACTATACACAAAGCGTGCGCTCGTTTTATTGACCTTCAACTTAAACTCGAAACCGACACTGTCGACGACACAATGAAATGAATTCGATTGCACAAATTGATATTGTTTTGGATTTTAACACAATTTCACTTTGTTCGCTATTTCAATTTGGGTGTTGGTAATTTTTCAAGTGCTTTTCTCTAACTATAATCGCAACAGGGACCTTGTTGAGGAGAGCCACCAAACATGCCTGCGGTCATAGTGAAACTATTTCTTCAACTGAACCGATTATTTCAACAAAATTTGACTTCTTGTACGAACAAACACACACTCATATATTCAATTGGTATTTTGGTATTGCTTCTCAGCAAAAGCAAACACGAATAGGTCAATTACAATGGTATGAGAGCAAGAGCGCACGATAGTCATGTATTGTAAATGGTATACACCACGAAAGAAAATGCCAATGAAAATAAGTTCAAGTGAATGGAGACGCAGAAAGAGTGAGAGAGAGAGAAAGAGATACTACAGAAAACGAAATGAATTCAACATTCGAAACGATACAAAGAGTGAAGGTGGCGTAAGACGAATACAATATAATAAATATATCTAAAGGTTCAATGTATTCACAGCGAGAGAGCTCCTCGAGTATCTAAAAAATATGATTTTCACCTATATGCACAAGCATAGAAACGAAAGTATTATATGTGTAAAAAATTGCGACGGAGAAATACCGTGTGGCATATATCTTTTTTCATATGCATTCATTGGTTCAATTTTCACGTTCGTCGAACATGACATTTGACTAGAGAATGGTCTGGGGTGGTTATACCCGTTCTAGTTCTTTTTACATAGCTGTTTGGACAACAACTTGAAATCGATCCATTTTTCTCAAAATAAAGTACACCACAGAAAATCGATGTTTTTCTGTCTTTTGTCTTCTTTTTCCAAACATACCATATTCCATGTGATGTGTCTACATGTTTTAAAAAAAACACGTAACAAATTTACACCACAAATATACTAATTAACCAGTACGACCTACCCACAAGTAAATAATTCACGTGAAAACGCTATCGTAATGGGTTGTATTGAAGATGTTTTCATTTTGTTCAAATAGAAAAACGGTGTTCAAAATACGATTTTCATCATCGAATCAAACATCTACATCTACGAAATATTATCGTGCGCAAATTATCGCTTATCGCCGATGGCAACCATTAAAGTCATCATTAATTTCAATTTTATCGAATAAATAAGTCTACCGAAATTCGTATATCGAAACGAAATCGGGAAAGAATATTACAGAACCGAATAGCACAGACGATTATAATGTCGAACATAATTGTGAAGGAATGTGTATGCAATTTCAATTATAATGTCAAAAATGTCCATAGAACTAAGCGTCGCAAAACAAATTCTTATTGTTATTATTTAGATGTTCGCTCTCGCATCATTTATGAAGTCTTTTCTATTTTTAACCAAAATGTATAAACATCGTTTCAGACGAACGTATTTATTCCAACAAAATATGCTAACCAATTGCCAATATAGTACATAGTAATTGAAATTAGATGAACCAGCAGTGCTGACCTGCACAATGATATCAAATTCAAATGTTATAATCAATACAGTTCCAAGTGTACACATGATCAAACGGCCGGCATTACATTTTTATTATCAAACCAATTGTTGTTAAATTGTTCAAAATAAAAAGGCATTGTTAATGATTTATCTCAAACACAACAACGGTATATAAATATTTTACAAATTTATTATCGTCTCATGTGATCGTCAACAATAATCGCAATTTGGTTTGATGAGTGTTTGCTTTCCAGTTGCTTTTGGTGTTAAATAGTATCATAAAAAATCAATTGATAAATATTTATGTGAGATTCGGTTGATTGTGTATCATTGATTCAAGTCACTTGATTCAATTAAATATCACGCGCGCTTTAAGATCGGAATTTTTGCTGTTGTTGTTGTTGTTTTTCAAGATTCCGTCAGCAAAAAAGGTCAAAACCATATCAGCGGAAGTTTCTCGGTAAAAAACTAATTTGTATATACTTTTTATGGCATTTTTTCAAACATATAGAATATTACTATTATCAATCTTTTCGAAATGATGGCGTAAAATAATGACGACTGTTTTGATATCGAATTTTGATAGGAGAAGCTGAATGAAAAAAGTTCCAAACTAATGTTACATCGTTTTGCGGATGTTATGAAAGCTTAAAATGCAAGTGTCGCAGGGGAAAACGGAACAAGTAATCAGGTCACAAAAACTATGATTTTCGTTTTGCTTCACTCAATTCAAACGGTGATGTTCAGATAAAGTTGTTTATGGAAATGGCATTAGTTTTCCACACATACATTTCTATTTTATAATGAGCTGTCATTTTTCTTTGCCATATCATGAAGTTAGCAAATGCACCGGACCCAAATGAATAATAAGTTTTGCAAATTACTTTTTTTTATGAATGTGTTTAATGGAAAAAACATATGACTGTTGTTTGTTTTAAAATAATGTGAAATAAACACCCATAAATCGGACAATATTATCATGTTCCCGATGATCTCTAATCAGTCGAACGAAGAAAAAAAGAATATTTAATGTGATAATGATGCGGCATAATAGCCGATGTAATCGACCCCCTTGTGTGCGAATAACGTGTTTTGAGTGAAAGAAGGCAAAATAAAATATGATTTAATAACAATAATAATAAGTGTGATAAGTGACAGAAAAAAAAGGTACGAAAACAAAAAATAAAGCAACAAATCGCAGCAACAATCTGAATTGTTGTGCCTTGCTTTCAACTTTTCTTTTCTGTTCTCTGTCGCTTACTCAAAGTGAGGCAACACATGTTAGACAATGTGACGTAGACGTTTAGTTGAAATCGGTGACAATTCTCACTAATCAAAAATGAGTTCATGATGTTATTTTTGCAAATAGAAATGCTCGATCACTAGTGCAACACCAACTGTGTGATGACAACAAAACAAAAATAAGTCGTTGTTGGGATGTCGATCTAAAATGGCATCATCAGCGCACATTTTTTCGCATCTCATAAAATTTACTTTTATTATTTATGGGATTTTAATACTGATTAGACTGGTAGTCGTTAATCTGGTCTAATCAGTTGCAATTCAGGTTATGATCATGTGTACGTGACTTCTTTTATCCATCGAGCAAGTTCCACATTGTTTATACTATATCTCCTAAGTTTAAACGAATTGATGTAAATAATAATAGATATTCTCATCAAATGGCATATTCCGTATTTTTTCGACGCAAAACTAATAAATAAATTTAAATAATCAATAATAAATATGCTAGGAGATTTTTCGTTTAGGCTTTAGGTTTTCTTTGTTATTCATTGTTTGTGTTGTTTGCCGTTGATTTCATTATCTTCTTTTGAATTCGATTGTTACGTCAAACGAATTGTCGAGAATAACATGTCAAACAAGACATTCTCGGAGAATATTTTTATAATATTTATGCGTTTTGTCGAGAGTGTGGCGATAATAAACAAAATTCAAAAGTGCTTTGTTTATTAAACTTCGTCGCAATTTATCATTTCGAAAAAAAACAGAAGTAATTAAATAAAAACATACTCATGCAGTAGGAATTTATACTTTTGAGTTCAATAAAATTATTGATGAAAATGACACATTGATAGGTCCTCTATAATAATTGAATTTAAAGCCACTCAATATACTTCCGTTTTCGATTTAATGGCATACTTCAAATGAAAAATCAATCGTTCTTTTCTCGTTTGAATCAACAATCGTGCCTTTTGTAGACACGAGAACCTATTTAACCCACTTCTCTTCACTGATAATTAATAGAATTTAGAGATTATCAAAATTGGCGTTAATTTCAATATAAGTGTGTTTCTGACGCAAATTTTGCAGTCATTTCAAATGCACTAAATGATCGTGGGTTAATCATTTTATTATTTTTCGGTACAATGCACGCACCGAAAGTTCACAAGATTATTGTGCTGCCCCATTATCATGACTTCAATGATAATTCGAACGGTTGTTGTTGTTGTTTTTTTTTGTCAATTGAAATGAACTAGATTGTTGGTTTTTATTGTCGTTTGCACTTCCAATAGATTATTAGTCTATTTATGGGTTTCTGCATGATTGACACAATATTCAAAAATCAAAATGCAATCGCAGAACAAAGTTCAAACAAAATACAATTACCATAAAGAGAATGAAGTGAAATAAAAGTATTGCCATTGTTGGCGTATTATAAATAACTTACAAAATGTTTCGCGAAATTTTTTGAACAGCCGACTAAAACTGACACACGTTGGTGTTTTATTTGTATCTCTTCGTATTAGAAAATTATCATCAAACGAAGCGCCTAAACTTCGCGCTTTTAATTCTTCTTTAAGTGTGGATTTTTTGCGAGTGTTACGTCGCTTTTCACGAACAACTGGACTACCGTCCTCGTTAATATAGCATTGTATTTCCTGAAAACCATCATCACGATTTATGAGTTTGGGATCCAGTTCGAAATTGTCGTCAATACTGTTAATGGTTGTGTTACGTTGATTTTTTATCAACGGTTTTTTTACTCTTTGCGTTGGTTCAGCTGCGGTTGCTGTTTCCGATATCAATGGCAATATTTTGTCATCTTTTTCGGTATTATCAATGTCTTTGTTTGGTTCATCATCTGATGCACTGTCTGTTTCATTATTGTTAATTATTGTATTTTTGACAATGGGTCGTGTGTGAATGGATGTATATTTTGGTCCACTTTTTGCAATGTGTGCCATGCTATCAACTGAACCACTGTACAAATCCGGGCCATAGCTACCGAAACCACTGTCGGTGGATATTAGACGATTTTTCTTTTTCAATAAAATTGGAATCATATTTTCACTGCGAGCATGACAGATCGTTGTTGATTCAACGTTTTCGGTGATTTTTTCCAAATTCAAATTTGATGACGCACGTTGTGCACCAAAATTTGTTTCATGTGAGTCATCTTCGATGGCTTCGACGGTAATTTTTAAACTATTTGTTGATTGACACAATCCATCGTCCTCGAAAATTTCTATCTCACCCGCTACATAATCAACACTCGCAATATCCTTCATTTTTATTTCTTCAAATTATCTTTTTTTTTTTTTTAACGTAAATTAACTTAATTTCGTTTTTTTTAAGTCTTTTCTTTCGTTTTTTGTCTATCCCGAAGTACACCACTTGAAATTTTCTTTTAACTAAAAAGATGAATTGAAAAGAAAATTGTTTAGAATTCAATTTGTCAATGTTGAGAAGGGATTCAGAAGCTTTGTTCTACAGCAATTCGCTCGCAATTAAAAACAGTTTCAATGAAAGGCATTCACTTTTTGGTGTCACATTCACGCAGAGAGGAAGAGAGATAGAGAATGACATAGACGCTGTCGTGTGCCCGATCCGATGCACAGTAGTGCATTGACAATCAAATAAATTTAAGTGAATTTTTCCATAAGCAAATTTAGTGGCGCACACATTGGCAGCTATCCAACACATTGAACGTTTTGATTCAATTTTTGAGCCTTTCTTTTCAACTACATTTTTGTTGTTGCCGCATCTAAATTCAATTGCAGTTTGAAGTAGTGCAGTATATTCAACTATTAGAATATTTGTTTGAGCACATCAGCTAAAAAGTAGGTTTTATATATTGTGTATGCATCGTAACAAAGAGACTGATTTTTTAAGTTTAAAATCTTTCTTCGGTATGTAGTACAAACGAGACGTCAACGACTTATTATAATGTTCAAAAATAAATTTGCAATAGGTGCGGTGTACAGTGCATAGAAACTCAATTTAAATATTTTTATCTTTTAACTTTGCACGTTTCCTCTTTATCATCATTTTCTTCTGAATATGAACAAACATGTTGCCCATATTGAAATAACACCAAATGAGCACTTGGCAATGGTATTTACGACTATTTTTTTCTGCTTCTTTCTTTCAACACAAACAAAAAAAAACGTTAAATCAAGTGGAAAGTCGTGGAAAATTCCACTCGAAATATTATGTGCTATGCGTACAGTTTTAAATATAGATTGTTTTCCATGAGGAAATAGGCGACGCTGAAAAATGTTTGTAGGATTTTCGACCGTTATTAAAATATCTGGCTGCACATTAAGGCGAATGACAGAAGAAGAAGAACGAGAAGCGAATAGAGAAGAAGATAAAAAAAAATTTGCACTAAGCTATATTTGCCATGAAAATCTGACGACCAAGACTCGATTTGAAAGAGTTGCTTTCAGCATATACGAGTGCAAACATAAAAATAAACTCTCTCGCACATGCTTTGCGTTCGCACTAGCTCGCGTCAGCATAAAAAAAATATATATGGTGTTTTATATGCGTATGCGTAGTGCCAATCTTCTTTCCACGACGTGGTACACACCTTCGTTACTATTTTTAGTACATTTTCTAGCCATTATCGTGTTCAATTTCAATGAAATATAATTTTAAAAATATCTCACATATATCAATCGGGAGCAGCGCCACTACTCTACTCTGAATTGAGCGCGCATACATTTCTTTCGATCTAATCGACTTTCATATGGGCATTCTGCGATTAATTATAACACATCGACTCAATTTAATTGATCGTTTAACGATGAATGAGTTTATAAACAAATCAAAAAACAAAATAGAAAACAAAACCGATAGAGAACTCCGTAAGTGGTGTTTGTTTTCCATTGGAATTATTAAACGAGAATGTGTCACAAACACACACGTACTGAATAAAAGTGACATTTGTGTTTTGCTTTGGCATAATGATTTGGAGTTTTTGCAAAACTTGAGAATGCTCTTTAACACGCAATCAAACCACCATCCAAATAAAGGAGTTTTTGCACGCATGGGAAACCCAATGCTGCTCTCTAATTCAATGATTACATTTGCCATTTGAATGTTTGAGATTTGGGATGCATGAAGAAACTCAATTTCTAAAAATAGCACCATTCATTTCTAATCAATTCATGAGAAACAAACCAATTTTCACATTCGATTTCGAATTATGAAACACTTGACTGAATGGATTTCGATTCCAATATAACGAATTGAAAATTGCGTTGCAATAAATTTGGAACGAGTCTTAAAATAGAATACACATTCGCTGGATGGACGGATGAAAATCGCGCGAAATTGCGCAAAATTGCGCAGGTTTTTAGATAAGCAGAAATAGTGTAATCGTGCATATTCAATCGAACCGGTTTTATGAAAAGAAGTTTGCTACAAGTTAATGTCATAGACAGTACAAATTCCATCACAACATCTAATACCAAAACATGATTAAGAATTTATTTACAATGTTATTTGTTTCCCCGTTAAAAAACAAAACAAAAGACAGACACATTTATTGAAGAAATGAAAGAGGAGACAAAGAAAGATAAGGATATAAAAATTGAAATGGTTTTGTGAGTGAGATTTGTTTTCACGTGGTTTCAAGTAAATGATGAATGCTTCTATTATCATTTATCCAATGATAATTTGTTGCGTGAAATTGACGTTAATTGGAGCAAATATGACACCCGTGTCAGTCCTTTAACCATATCATATATAATCATAGTAATTGAACAATAAATTTTATCACCAACGTCATTGTATTGTCTCTTTGTTACATTCGGATTGTGCACAATAATTTTCACATGAGCTTATACAGAAGAATAAAAAAGATAACAAAACATTTGTACGCATTTTGCTTTCCGATGTGCGGGGCACATGGAAACAGTATATTACGTACATATATAGTTGAATCATATTATTAATTAAGCACTTGAACGATAACGTTCTTCTATCTGGTAATTTACTTTTTTCGGGGTCTTTACTTTAATGTCGCTAGCAATAAAAATATTGTACAAAAATTCAAGGATAATGTATAGCATCTATTTTAAAAATGCTTAATCAAATGTCTCTCCTTTCATCATTTTGTATTGATAAGACAACTAAATTTCCAAAAAAAAAAAAATCGTTTTGGAATTGACCCTTTTTCAATTTTTTTTTTTTTATTTCTTTTAATTAATTTTCAAATCGAGTCACGACAAAAATCAGTCATCAAAAAATCGTAAACTTGTTCAAGGCTCGCACGATTTATATGATAAGCATTACGATCACTTCACTTCTATCGAAATCTATTTCGATCAAACAAACATTTCTCTATACGATTGAAAACGTTTAAAATGCCGCATTAAACTAGCTTCGGTGGCAGCTGCAGCAAACAATGGAAGTGGCAACAATAGCATCGTTCGGTCTGTCGTTGTGCAGAGATCTTTGAAAGCGACCAGTAAAATGATATTTGGTCATTGAGACAAATATGTAGCCAAAATACGAATATGAAGAAGAAGATAAAGAAAACAACGAAGCAAAAAAAAATGCGATGGAAAAGGCAAATACAAAACCGAAAACAAAAGTAACAGAAATACTGTAAAAAGAAGCAAGTTCACGTGATAACATGAATGTGCAAGTTGTTATCGATATATAGACTTGGTATCAGCCGTATTGCCGGTTCCGATAATGTATTGAGCGAGAAAAAAACACACACAAACCACTGTATCGATTATATTATTCACATATAATGGAATGTAAGTGAGAGGTTGAACAGGTTTTATATTTCGTTTCTATTTGCTTAAGAGAAAAAAAGGGAGATGAAGTATGAATTGTACGTGCTTCCAAAGAAGCGCAGTTTCTTCTTTTAAAAAAGTTTTTTCTTTCTCGCTTTTGTTGCTGCCAAGTCTGTTTTTTTTTTGTCGTTGTTTTCCGTTGAATTGGCGATATGTAATACGTGTTGGTTTTTCTCTTCTCTAAACAAAGTGGCGATGACACGATTGAATAATTGAACGCTTCCAGGTTCTTATTTTGTTGTTTTGGAAAATGTTCATTCATAATTTTGATTTGATATCGCATGAGTTCATCGATTGTTGAACTTGCGTCATACATTTGAGGCGACAATTCATTCTCAAAAATTCGGCCAAACTCTGTGTATGCGTCACAAAATGTATGTATACGCATTGTGGTGACAGAAGCGGGAAACCGAAAAAATTGTCAAACATTTATAGGACAGTTTTTGAATGGAATGCGTTACGTGCTTTCTTTCACACAGTTCTTTTTTTTTCTTTTTCGTTTCTCTCCCTAAATCACAACAGTCACACTCTAACTAGATCGCACAAGATCCGTGCTGATGTTGTTTCAATTTGCTTGAATTGTATGTAGAAGAAAGCTTCTGATATTGTTTCACATTGCATATTTATTTATTTATATTCAAAGACGTCAACAATAGATCATTTACATTTTGTGAAATTTGTTTCGCCTTGCTGCAAATTGACACATTTTATCACGAATTGCTTATTTTTTTACTCTTTTCTTTTATTCCCTCTTTTTGATATCGACTAGTTTTTTATTTCAATAAACACTTTTATTGCATCACTTGTTTTATTTTATTATTTGTCTCTACTTGAAAAATGTTTTCTTTTTCGATAAAAAAAAATATTGTATTGTTTCATGTCACACACATTAAAAAAAAATTACATGGAACACTGTTACAAAATCCAGTGAATCACGATGAATGAAATTTTTTGCTGTCGGTTTTGCGTTTTTAAGCAGTCGAACACGAATTTCGTTGAGTAGTTACACATTGAACAGCTCAGACATAAATAACACACTCGGTTGCGCTAATCGTTCGAGACGCGCACCAGAACCACACAGAATACGAAATACGACAGTAATTTGCCATACATACATGCAATGTGCGAACATTGATCGTACATATTTCAAAATTAGAGAGTGTGTGTGTGAGAGAGTGAGAGTGTATGTATGTGTATGTGTGTGTATTTGTTTGAATAAAATTGATGTTAGTGTTTGTTGTCATCGTCTTATGTGCGATGTGTGTGTTTGTGTTGGTTTTCTTTCGTTTTAAAACGACACATAACCAAACGCACCTACAGTCAAACGTTTGAATTTATTTCGCAGCTTTACGCTGTTGATAGCTGATCGATCGCGGAATATTAGCATTACGCGCTCGCTCCATTTGAACGATCTTGCTTCATATACTACATGCATGTCGAGACCGAATCCAAAAATAGCGAAAGAGAAACAAAAATTGCATATACATGTGAAATGCTTAGATTAACTCCACTGTTCAGTGTTCAGCGTTGATGCATTGGGTACGAAATCGTGTTATCGTTCGTATATATATACATTTTTCTTTCTCTCTTGCTCTCGCATGATTGCGCAAGTCATTGATCATCCTCTCTTTCATGCGCCTGAACATTTTGATGTCTTGATTTCTTCATGCAATATGCCCATAAATTGATAAGTTTTTCTACCTTAATGTATGCATTGCAAACTATCTTCGGCAAACAGAAAAAATACAGTTTATTGTTCGCAAATTTCCATATTGTTCATTTCAAGAGCCAATCTGTTTATAATTGCAAAACTACAAATGCGAATTCACCAAACAACTCCACTCAAGGTTTTGTGATATTAAATGATGCACATGTGCTGCTTGCGCTTTGTTGGTGTTTTAATTTTTCAATTGAGCAGCACTTGGAATTCTTATCAAGAACACTTATATTTCAGTTAATTGTAAATGCACAATAAACAAGTGGGAAAATAAATATATGAACAACGCATTTCACTTCAATGTGCGCGCGCACACACACACACAGCCAACACACAGAGGTCGACTATAAAAAGGGCGAACAACAAAATAGTAATGTGAACCGTATATATGTATAATATAGAAAATCGAATTTCGATGACAACTCTGAATAATAACAAGGTTGATTCAATTTGAAACTATATAAAAAATAAGAAGTATTTAAATTTAGAGAGAGAACAAAATGTTTACATACTTAGAGGTACCGTTGTTGACGCACCTGCAAAAATATACAAAGAAGAGAGAAAGAGCAAAGAATAAAACACAAACATCTTTTATATGTTTTGAGTCTGTTTTATCGCTGTGTCGCAATTGATTATTACATGTGATGGAAATTTTGATAATAAAATAATTCATTCGTCTAGAACCATATTCACGATGTGTCAATTCCAATGTTAAATTCCATTTTACAAGATTTGTTTTTGCTAAATCCAAATTCGGAACGTTTTATAAAAATAGGATTGACTTCGTAACCATAGTTCGATACGAAAAAAAAGAAACATTTGCTAAAGAAAACATGTTTTTTGGGTATCAACAAAATTTGGTGCAAATGGAAATGTGGCTGATGACATTTGATTATTAAATTTCATTTGCAGGTTTAAACAAAAAAAAACAATTGTCGGACGGATTTTTAAGTGCACATTTAAGGGGAAAATGCTTTTTGTGATTTCTAAATGGTGGTAATGAGATCTAAATACCTACACTTTTCAAATTCTAAAGAGACAGTAGGAGCGTAAAGTACACATAATTACTACTGATCAATTTAAATACATTAAAACATCTAGGAGAATTTTGAGAGTGAGAAAAAAGGCGAAAATATACATTTTAATTTTTTTTATTGCGTTCTTGAAAAAATTCTTGTCGCTTTTAATTGACGATCAAACATTCCAATATTCATTTTTCATCTCTTGCAAATTAGAGATGAAAAAAATAATGTTTCACATTTTACAGTGAGAAAGTGTAACGAATGATGAATAGTACTGGTGAGTTTGATAATTTCAATGAATTGCACTTTAGTATTTCTAGAGGGATCTCTAGTCATCTAGTTTTAGTTTGCTTTTTTCCCAAATAAGCTATTATTGGAATGGAATTAGTATTCGTCGTAATTTGTCCTTTTGACGTCATATTATTATTTGATACAATAAAACGATCGTCAACCCTTCTTATTTAATTATCTTTTTTCGCGTATCTCTTATCGTAAAACAGCTGTAAATTTGAATGAAAATTATCTTGAAGTATGTGATTAGTAAGTCTGTTAAAAACAGCGAGAAAATAATAAAGAAAACAACACAGGTTATTTATTTCCTTTTGACGAAGCAAACGATTTCTCTCTTTCTCGCTCCTTCTCTCTCTGCCGCAAAAAAAACACAAAAATAATTTATTTTACTTTCGCAATTCAAAAACAATAATACGTTGGAATGTGAAGAACACAATGGACGAAGATAAATATTCAGTAATCGGAGCATATCAAAATCAACAGCAAAGCATTTAAATTGCAGATATTATTTCAATAAAAATTACATTGGAATGTAAATATTGATGAGCAGCACTTTTGTGTCTGTGTTTGAAGTGAAATCACAACATCATCAATGCATACACGCAACAAATATTTGTCCGATGGCTTGTTGCACCTACCATTGCGCCTCAACAAATAAACAACCGGTCATTGATATATGTCGATTTATTATTTTATTTATGAGGACAATATTTTTCGACTGTGTATGAATGCGATGGTATTAGACACGCACAGATTTTCGGTCAATCACTCTTTTTCAATCTCAATTCATCCGATTTTCGTCGCCACGTACAAAAAGATCAAGAGTTCAAATTGCTTCATATCGTGTCATGTCTGGAAATTTGCTGGAAGTAAATGAAATGAACAGTGACACACCGCACGAAGCGACTGGGGGACAGACGATGTCAAAGGCTCAACAATTTTTTTATATGTGCATTCAATGATGAAGTCCATTTACCAGCTGACATTTTATCAGTGTAATGAGAAAAGCAATTAAGGAAAGAAGAAATCTTTGTTAAATACAATGTGTCGACAAATTCATTATAGAAACCATATGAATTGCGACATCATACTGTTGTACACCGTACTAGTGCATTTTAGATTTGTATTTATATCATGTATACACACAGCTAGTTTAAGCTGTAAATTTCCATTAATTGTACAATATTAGAAGTTGGCGACAATAAAGTACATGTTTACGTATAAATATATCTTTTTCTTGATTGTATTTTTCCTATACGGATGACAACAAATAACAACAACAACAGTAGCAATAATAATTTATAATGTCGTTGTCGAACTGGAGCCATCACATCTAATCGACAAAGAAATACACATGACAAGCAACCTCCCACGTACGTAAGTGGCGAGAAAATTAGTCTCCAGTTTGTTTTTTTGCGAAGGACTTTATCTTGTCTTCTTCTTTGAAATATGATCATAACGTGCGTTAAACAAGATGACGCCAAAATAAAATGATAGGCAGATAGGAATGTTGACCGAATTAATTGCGAGTTGAGCGCGTTCTTGAGTTTATTGGTTCATGTTCAGCACATATACGCTCATGCTTTCATTTGTTGAACTTTTATTGAACATTTGCCAGTGCATGAAATGTATATATTTATTGAAAGCGTGACAATAAAAATTACTCGCTTCCGGTTGGATCCCTTTCATTAAATATCAAGTCAATATTTCCCTTCAATTCAGTTAGTTTTTCCTCTGTTCTTTTTTTTTATTGAATCCATTCACTGTAATTGGCCACACACACAAAAAAAAACACGAAAACGACACAAAAATTAAATAAACATAAAGTATGGCTCACTTATTTCAGATTCGATAAGTGTGTCTCGTTGACAATTGACCGCATCTATAATCGGATTTAACACAGATAAATCGATAAAGTTCACATATTCTTCATAAATATTTGTTAAGTTGGTTGCGCTTGTTGAGCGTATAGTGGTGATTGCGGGCGGCGCTAGACCACTTGTTAATTTGTTATTTGTTTGGGAAATAGTGTCATTTGTCGTTATTTCGATAATTTCATTGATACTATCACTTGACATTTGATCTTCATCACCATTCTCATTTGTTTGATTCATATCGCGAATACGATTTAAAAATGGCAGTATTTGCTCGGCACTTGTTACAATCCGCAACTCCTTATTCGATTGTACTTTCGATGAATTATTGTTCATTGTGTACGTGAAGGGGGTGAGTGAAAATTCAAAGCGAAAAATAAAAAAATGCCCAAAAAACACACTTAAAACTTAATTTCGTACACTGTTTTTTGAACACTAACGCGAATGATCATCAGAAAATGACTTAATCCGAATCAATCGTAATGAATTACTGAAATGATGCTTCACAAAATCGAATCGAGCGAATGACAATTTCGTTCGATTCGTTTCAAGTGCAATTTGCAGTGACGAAAATACTAGCGAAAATATAATTATATAGATCTATAAACATTTCGCACATGCAAATGAAATAGAGAGAAATAAAAAAAAACTGTATCGAAGGCGGCGGCCAGTTGATGTATTGATAAGATGATCAAAATAAGTTTGCTTGACCGATATATTCAAAACACATAATACACCAATTTGTATTATACGTACACATTAAAATACAATCTATCTTTCGCTCTCCCTCTCTCTTTCTCTCACTCTATGTCATTAAATCTCATAGCCAAATATTCAATGTTGTATTTCGATCGCTTCATTTCAACTCAATTAAAAAAAAAAATCTTGCTGAGATTTACATTCTACTATCTTCGATTTGAATCATATTGTATCACATACTGGGCGAACGAGCGAGATCAAGTGTACGAGCATGCTCACGCAATAATGATTAATTAATTAATCAGCATTTAATTCAAATTATATAACTTTAATGAACGAACTCATCGTATATAAATGAGACATCTGTTATTTCTTTCATTAAAAAGTGCACAACGAGAGCGGATGAGAGAGAACGGTGGGACATAGTGTTAGGAGAAGTAAATGTATATAATATCAGCGACCTTGCTCATCCTGGCGCATTACTTCGATCAATGTGCAATGAGCATTTGTGTGACGTCACCATTCCAAACTATTGAATTACAGCAACATTTTATTGAAATTTCAGTCGAATCGAAAATCAAATTTCATATCGTTAAGGAAACCCTTCATGTTTCGCTTCCCATTCGCTTGAACAAATAAGTTCTCTTTTTCTTTTAATTATGCGCATAATTCACGCACCCATAGTTTCAAACTTTATCAATTAAGTTATTTATCGACGAAAGTAAAATAAATACCTTCCACACGCAATTTTCGAACGATACGCAAACAATAATAAAGTTACCAGCGACAAAAATCAAATTCTACCCTCACAAAGAATGAAAGTGAGGTTTTTTTGCAAGTGAATAAATTGCATTTTTTTATTAACCGACAATGTGAGACCTAATTGCAGCAAATCATTAAAAGAATTAACTATTGCCGACTAAATAAATTTAAAAAAAGACAGAAAACAACTTTTAAACATAAAGAAGATAGACGAAGAGAGTGAGTAAAAAAAATGCAGTTTGCTTAAATGAATACATCAAGAGAGAATTGGAACAATTGCTGATTTTATCGCATGCTTTTATGTCATGTCTGTACATTCGAATGAATTTAACTGTTTAAATTTGTTCGTTTGCTCCTTTTGAACTCAGCCGAATCACTTGCTGTGATGACGACGACGATGACAACGAATGATGGGTGAATATTTTCACATTTAGGCCATCGCGTGAAAAAGGAATTCCGAACTTGGTTTGGCACGAGGACAAAACGCACGCGCAAATTTAAATATGTATCACACACATTGCAACATACATTGTGTATTTAAATCAAACACTGTGTGGCACACTGTGCGAATGCGAACGATGTTAGAATGAGAGAGAAATAGAAAATGGCCATAAGAGCGAATGAATGCGATATGGTGAGGTTGCAGAATCTCTGGTGTACTCCTGCTCTCTCTCACTTTCAACGAAATCACTAAGAGAGAACGTATGTTTTTCCTGACTACAGTCTCATTTCTCAGTAGCGACCAAATTCGGTTGGAGTGCTCCGTATTGGTGAGCATGTGTGTGTGTATGCGTTTCAGTTTAAGGTTGTCGAAGCGTTTTTATCGCAATGCGTATTTATACCAAACGGTTCGGTTCATGCGGTCGACCACTCAAATAGTTTGACACTTTCGTTTAAAACGCATTTACAGAAAGAAACATTTATCGAAAATATGAACCAAAAAAAAAAGATTGGAGAAAAAGCCAAATAAATTTTAATGTCAATGCCACAAAAGTGAGATGATTTGTTTGAATATTCATTTTGATGTCACCAACGCACATTGTGTATCCGAATAATGATAACGTAAATGATGATACATTCAACACAATCATCAGACAGATTTAAACATGAAAATGACATTAGAATATGTGATTGTATTTTTTTCTAATCGATGTAATTTTTCATGCAATCGACTTGAGAATGAGTCAACGGCAAATTAGTTGATCGTGGTGTGAAAAGGAGCACCGTATTTGATTAAACGAGATAGAAGGAAATCGTTTGACTGAATTTGATGTGATATTATATGAGTATTGGTTGAACGCCATTTTGAAACTTTTAGAGCGGAGCCACGACAGATATACTATACCCATACAGTGTATGTATATATAATCGCATAAGAATTATATACAGGGTGGGGCATATAATAGGCTCACTCTTAGGGGGTGGGAATTTTGAAAAACCCTTTGGGGGGTATGTTGGGGGTAAAAAATAAAAAATTTCTATCTGAGCAGAATTTTGAATTTTTCCCCAGGGGGGGTGGGGGTGCCCCAAATTTTTCAAAAGTTCATCGGATCAAAAAATAATGTACTACAAAGTTGTTCAGAATGATGAGAGAAATTTTTTAGGATCCCTGCCCTTCAAGTCCCCCCACCCCTTAAGGGGGTCGGGGGGTCAAAAACCCCCAAGATATGATTTTTTTGACCTGAAACCC